>NW_020528171.1:707500-902806 GCF_003368295.1 Carassius auratus
CTCTATATGGGCACCATCCCATTTGTGGTCTGCACCTACTTCACCCAAGACTGGTTCTTTGGAGAAATGGGCAGCAGTATGCTGTTGAGTCTGAATCTGCTCACAATGCATGCCATTGTTTTTTTTTACTGTTTGTCGCTTGATTGCACGTAATCACTGACTGATGGCCTTAGTGTTGAAGCTCCCCTTAATGGGGATGATCCATCTCCGTGAGGGACATCCCAGGACGGTGTGCCTCCTCAAATGCATCTGCTTCCCAGCGTGGACCCCTGAGGCTTTCCAAGCATATCTAACCATGCTCTTCTTCACCAGTATTCTCCTGCCCAGCCTGCTGATGGTGGGACTCTAGACTGATTTCGCTTGTCATTACTGGGCCGCCCAGGCTAACTTGTCCAACCAACTGAAGCACAGCAGCCGACGGTGGTGGTGGGAATGATCTTCTCCATCCTGGTGGCATACTGGGCATGTTTCCTGCTGTTCTGGGGTTGGCAGATGGCAAAGCTCTTGTCTTCTGAGTTGCTGATTCACACCTATTTTAAATTCTTCATCACTTGCCTGATGTACGGAAACAGCTGCATCAATCCGCTGCTTTACACGCTGTTGATGCACAATTACCGGGACAACTTGGCCCAGAGAGATCAGTCTTCAGGGGCGAGTCGAGGGAAACAGGGGTCAACGCCATCCAGGATCATATAAGATGAGTTCAGGATAGATCTGAGAGTTACAACTTCTGGGTACAGATGCATAAACATAGGCACTATGCTAAGACTGTCTCTTCACCCTCTGGGCTTCTTCAGTCACTTAAATGTTTCATTTTGATTTTTTTAAAATGTTTTGATTCATCTGAATGAGATGACACTTGGTGGCTTTTATCGCATTATCTATGTGAACGTGCAAAACATTTTTTTTCTAGGTTATGTCAAAAAACTAAATAGTAATGCTTGGTACCTTCACAATCAATGACAAAATAAATGACGTAGGAAATGATTTAGGAATGTAAAAATAAATGAAAAAAATTGAATCGAAAAATTGCATATAAAAATTGTATAACTATTGCATAGTATCATAAAACCCCCCCGGAATTCTAAATAGAAATTACAAAATATTATTGAATAAAAATACATAACATAGATTTTCTTGAAAAAAATAAAATAAAAATGAAGTTTCAAGGCTTTGATCACTTTTGACCACAAAGGTACCATGTGTGACCCACAAATGTGGAGATTCACAGGGTTTTAGACAGGCCCGGCGTCAAGGGGGGGCTTGGGGGGGCTTAGCCCCCCCTGCGATGATCTCACGCCCCCCTTCTTACAATTCTTACAATTGCGTGATTCATCAGTAATGGCTAGATAGATTACCATTCGGCAGTAAGAATATGGATATATGAAAATATATGATAAATCGGTCCCACTGATGAATCACGGGGAAGTCGTGGCCTAATGGTTAGAGGGTTGGACTCCCAATCGAAGGGTTGTGGGTTCGAGTCCCGGGCCGGCAGGAATTGTGGGTGGGGGGAGTGCATGTACAGTTCTCTCTCCACCTTCAATACCACGACTTAGGTGCCCTTGAGCAAGGCATCGAACCCCCAACTGCTCCCCGGGCGCCGCAGCATAAATGGCTGCCCACTGCTCCGGGTGTCTGCTCACAGTGTGTGTGTGTGTTCACTGCTCTGTGTGTGTGCATTTCGGATGGGTTAAATGCAGAGCACAAATTCTGAGTATGGGTCACCATACTTGGCTGAATGTCACTTCACTTTCACTTTCACTTTCACTTTCATAGGCTAGTTTGCCAGATGCGACAGTGCAATTGAAAGCATCCAACAGCAACTCAGTAAACATGCTAGTCGACAAGACACCAACACCTATTGGTCCTCTGCCCTCATGCTCCAGCTCATGCATGCCTGGACCGCCAAGAGTGCCTTTTGGGCGAGGATAAACCAAATCAAGTTAAATTAAGACATTTTCCTCTTCGCTTTCTCTACAACCAGCATAGATCATTTGTTGTGTCATGGTATATGCCAAGGGAGTGGTTGGAATACTCCGTGGAACCAGATGCTGCATTTTGTTTTCCATGCAGGAAATACTTAATATCTCCAACAACGCTTTCCCTGTAAACGGCTTCAGTGATTGGAAACATGCTGTAGAGTCGGGAAATTGTATTTTATTTAGCTATTATAGAAGAATGCATAACTTGTTTATAACGTCATCTTATTTTAATCGTGACTTTTAAAAAAATGTTTGCGTTAGGTTTGAACCAATGTCAAATGTGCATTGGTCCAGTGAAAAATCATAATACATTTTCATATTTGCGAATGGTGACGACGATTAGTAGTTCTTATTACTTTGTTTTATAGGCTAAATTAAATTACATCGATACCAACCGCCCACTGACACTCACGCTATGTGCACCCCGCCCTCCCCCCGGCTAGAAGGGATAGCCCCCCCTGTTAAAATCCTCTGGCGCCGGGACTGGTTTTAGAGGACTAGTCTTCCCAGCTTTCCAGTGGTAATCAAATTAGCCCAATCTACATATTTAGGCACTTAAAGTTATGACCAGTCTTAAAGTATAACATTACTATCTTGAAAGACCAGTCTAAGCGGTTTATGCAACCAGCCACTTTTTTGAGATTTCTACTCATGTTGCTTTAGATTTCAAACTTGTATTTACATTACTAAAACTGTTTATCATACAAAAGCAACAACAAAAAAAAATCATTTCTGCACCACTAGCACAACATTATTGCAAAAATAATGACTGTTTCAAACAGGTTCCTCAAACACTCCCCCCTCACTTGTCATTGGCCATCCAGAAAGATAGCCCCCACCCCCAGGCTCACATGATTGGTTAAATCAGAAGATAACAGGACGTGCTGCTCAAACAAACAGACCAATGTTGTGAAAGCATCTCAGAGTCAGTGTTTGACTCTTCAGGAAGATTAATCTACAGATTATAGTGACTTAATATAAATGTTTGTATATTAATATTCATATGTTAAAATTCACCATGTAATCAAGTGACAGATGAATATGTGCAGAACTACTGTAGTGTTTGGACACAAACCTATGACATCAACAGCAGAAGATAATTGTTAAATTCATGGACTTTGAGTTTCCTTATTTGGTCATGTTCTTGTTTGGTTAATTGATTAATCCCCACCTGTTCTCCATTGCCCAGATTACCTCCTTTGTGTTTAAAACCCTGTCTGTTTAGTTCCTCGGTGTCCACGATTATCAATGTTACTGTCAATGTTACCTCTGTTGAAGTTACTGATGTTCATTAAACTCCTCTTTTGATTTATTATCCTCCTCGTTCATCTGATTCCCACGCAAGCATACACAGTTTGTAACAGAATCGCGGACCGAACAGTTAATTTAGCAGCATTTCTCTTTCTTTTTGTTTTGTTTTCCTCCCTCTCCCGGAACGGCCTTACCAGCTGTCCAGCTCCTATGCCTGGAGCAGTCAAACCGTTCACTAATGGTCCAGCAAACAGTCCAAGAGAGGATTTTGGCGCCTTCGTGGAGTGGGTGCTGGAGAAAATGGATCCTTGTTCACCATCTGCACTGCTGAGGAGGATATCTCCAGCCCCACTCCCGAACCAGAGACCAGCCAGCCGCCATCCCGCTTCACGGAGCTAAAGCCAGAGCCCACCGCAGCAACAGAGCCCGAACCAATCACTGTCGGGGAGCAAGGACTCGAGAGAATGACTGACCAGGTGTATGAGCCGGCAACACTGTGCGTCGTGGGATTATTAGTGGAGATCGAGGGTGTGGAGGAAAGCCCTGCCCACACTCCTGCGACTGAGGGTGAGCTGCATCTGGTTTCTGTAAATTATATGGAGGAATTAATGGACATTTTAAAAATGACCTTATGGACTGGTTTGTTGAGGTAAGCCCTGAATCTCCTGTTTCTCCGCTGTTCCGCCCATCCCTGATCCTCCTGTATTCCCTCCCAGCCGCCCTCTCCCACCTCCTCTTAGATCTGCCAGTTCCTCTGCTCCACTTCCATTGGTTCTGTCCAGCCCTGATCCTCCTGTGTTTCCTCCCGTCCTCCCTCTCTCATCTCCTCCTAGACCGGCCAGTTCCTCGACCTCATCTCTGCTGGTGCCAGTCAGTCCCAAAGCTCACCCTCAGTCAGTGCCATCTGGCCGCGATGGTTCGCCGCGGGACTTCCAGTCTTCAGCTCCGCCTTGGCATGAGGATTACCTGAGGATTACCTGTCCAGCCTCCGAGCTCTGGACTCCTCCTCGGTCCTTCGACCCTGCGGCTCTGCCTTGACACCTTGCTCCCTTGTCTTCACCCCACCTGCTCCACCGGGCTCCCTCGTCCCTCCGGCTCCACCTTGGTCAGTCGTCGACCATCCGCCGACTCGGGACTTCACTCCTATGGCTTCGTCTCATCATTCCACCCCTCCGGCTCTGTCAGGCTCCTCCTTCCCTCCGGCTCCATCTCCAACCTCAGTCGCTCCGTTCTGCAGCGGGCTTCTGGAGCCCTGCCTCGGTCGCCGGTGCTTTCAGCACTGCGTTGGACCTCCAGACCCTCTGCGTCACGCTGGCTCTGCGGCTGCTCTGCTCCATCTTGGGCTCCTCACCCTCCAGCGCAGTCTCCATCTGTTGGCCCCCTGGTGTCATTGGCTCCTCCTCCACCATGGCTCCTCCCGCCGTTGACTCCACCCTGGATCGTCATACTGGCTGGTCTCTGGAGCACCATCTGGCTCTTCCTGCTCCGGACTCCTCCCTGGCTCCTCCCTCTCCATTGCCTGCCCCTTGCCTGCCCTCTAGAACCTCCACCCTCCATCCGCTGGAACTCCTCTTTTGGTTCGAGGACGCACCGTTCCGGGAGGGGGGGGGGACTGTTACATTCATGCACTTTGAGTTTCCTTATTTGGTCATGTTCTTGTTTGGTTAATTGATTAATCCCCACCTGTTCTCCTTTGCCCAGATTACCTCCTTTGTGTTTAAAACCCTGTCTGTTTAGTTCCTCAGTGTCAGCGATTATCAATTACTGTCAATGTTGCCTCTGAAGTTACTGATGTTCATTAAACTCCTCTTTTGATTTATTATCCTCCTCGTTCATCTGATTCCCACGCCAGCACACACATTTTTTAATAATGAGAATTGGGAAGTGTTTTCTCTTCCCCTTTAAAAGCTGATAAGGTGTTATATTAGTTATCTATCTATATAAATACTGTGCCTTAGGATTACATTATTATGTAGTGAGTTCACTGGTTAATGGTTAATATGTTATTATCTCCATTTATCATTGTATTTAACTGCTGTTTGTGACCCATCCGATCGGGTCTAAGGCCCGGTTATGGTCCAGACAAATGCTGCTCTGTATAGTCTGTAATTGTAGCTCTAAGTTTCGAATATTTCACTGATGGACAGTCTTTATGGTGCTATTTTTTATTTCTTCGTACCTGTGGGCTTATAAAATTCATGCAGGTGTTTTATGGGCTTATTTTATGTTCAGAGGCTTAGTAAAATATTCAAGCTAAATAAAGTTCATTTACCTATAATGATTCAGACAACTGCTGGTGAACTCTTATGGGGGCACGTGTGTATGTGTGTGTATGTATCAGTGTGTATATTAAAAATAAAACTATTTTTTAGAATGTTATATCTTGTATCACAGACATCTTTATTGCATAAGTATTGCTCTCTCTTTCTCATTGAATTTGTTAGTTTCAACAGTTACTGTTAACAATTAATTACAAAAACAATTGATTTCAAAAAATGAATACCCTCTAAATTAACTATGAATCTTTAATTTCCTGAAAGACAACATTTTTTGAATTTAAAAGTAGTTTTCCCAAACTCTGCTCTTAATTTCTGACGTTATATTAATACGTTTTTTAAGGCTGCAGCTTCATCATCATTGAAAGAGAAGTGCCTCAAACCCAAAGAACACTCAGAGAAACAGCGGGTCATTCTGTCAGTGGATTTATTTGACACACTTTGGGTTTCTTTGGTACATTCAGTGGATATCATCAGAGGTCTGACACATAAGGAACCATTTTCTCAGTTGATCTTAATGCTGCTGATCTTCACGTCTCCCGTCACGTGCACATGTTTGAAGACGTCGTCACCCAAGCGGTTGGGGAAGCTCATCATGGTGCCCCCCGGGAGCTTGATGTAGAAAGTGTCATTGTTGAAGGTGATGCTAAGCTGTTGGAGGAGAGACATGGAAGTCAGGTCTTTTAACAGGTGTAGAGAATCACAGAGAATCCTGTAGCTCAATTGGTAGAGCACTGCCTTATCAAGCGCAATGATGGGGGTTCTATTCCCTGGGAACACATGATATGTAAAAATTGATAGCCTAAATGCACTGTAAGTCGCTTTGGATAAAAGCGTCTGCTAAATGCATAAATTTAATTTAATTTAAATTTAATATTGGCAGTTTATTAGTGCTTATAAAGTACATATAATGCATGACATCCATAATCCTACCCAATTCCATAAACTTAACAACTACCTTATAAACTATAATAAGCAGCAAATAAGGGGTTAAATGAGGCAAAACTCATAGTTAATGGTTAGCTAATAGTGAGAATTGGACCCTAAAATAAACTGTGACCCAACTATTTGAAAATCTGGAATCTGAGGGAGCAAAAAAATCTAAATATTGAGAAAATTATCTTTAAAGTTGTTCAGATGAAGTTCTTAGCAATGCATATTACTAATAAAAAATTAAGATTTGTTATATTGAAGGTAGGAAATTAAAAAAAAAAATATTTCTGGAAATTGATCTTTACTTAATACCCTAATGATATCTTTCATAAAAAATAAAACAAATCTATAATTTTGACACATAAGATGCATTTTTGGCTATTACTACAAATATACCTGAGCTACTCGTGACTACACACACAATATAAGTCATCCTCAAACCTCTGAGCGGTGGGCGGTTTATTGCTTGAGTGGTTGATATGTGCAAAGGGTGACGCTTTATGACTCTGTGTCATGAGTTACTGTTATCTATCAAAGACTAAAGCTGGGAACTAACCCAGATACAGCAATCACTGGGGAACTGGGGAAAGAACACAGATAAAGCACTCAAGCAACATAAATGACAACGGCAAAGTGTGTGGATGCCAGATTTAGACTTTTTAAACATCAGGAGTTCAGAAAGATGAGAGTAAAGCATCTTGAGGAAAAAGTGCTGTAAATAAAGAAAACTCCACTAGATTAACGTGTCATTTTTAAATGCTTTTGAATTTTCATGAATGCGTGACCGTGCTGCTGATTTGAGTTGTTCGCGGTGTGGGCGAGGTCAAAGGTCAGAGGTCACCAGTGCTCACCTTGAACTCTTCGCCCTGTTGAAAAGGGAAGCAAGGTTCCTGATGCTCGTCTCCCCAGCCTCCATGGTTGGAGTTGCACACGATGACGTTGCTGTTAAAGCGAGGGTTGAAGTGAAGAGCGATTGTGTCTGCGTCGTGACCGATGTTGATGGAGAACCTGAGGACAGAGAGACGCACGGTTGGAGACATGTGTGCTCACGTTATTTGCAGAAAATGTTATATAAGCCTGTTCCAAAAGTGGTTTCTTGTCACTGTTGCCTTTAACGTGATCAGTTGGGGATTACAAGACAATTCTCCTTGATTTAATTGCACTAAACTAAATTTTACAATTTTAACACTGTTACTGACATTATAATACTGTTAATTGCATAAATGATTATTGCATAAAGTTGAAAAGTAGGTGTACGCACGCTTCACAGCCGGGTTTAGTCTTTCCAGAGACCTTCATCTCCATCCCGGCCTTAAAGCTCATGTCCTTAATGGTGAACACCTGAGAGAGATGAGAGAGGAAAACACCGTGAACAGTTCAAGACATCGCTCTCAGGTGGCTTTGTCTTTCACATTTCTCAGTTTTAAATCACAATATTATTGATATAGCATGAGATAAACACAGGTGTGAGAGATTCACATGCTCTTTTATTCTTCAGGGATGTTTAACCTGTGATTCTGTCGATAAGAGGAACAGTTGTTGGACAGAATGTGTTATCAGAGCGGCCGAACCCATCGTTAATAATAAACCTCTGATAATAAAGTCATAAAGAGGTGAACAGGAAGATCCATTGAGCAAATATTTGATCCAACGCCTTAAACGTGCCACGAGACGACATACAGATCCTGACATTATTCTGACAGATTGATGGATACAGAGTGAGACGAATGCTGGAGACTTAGAAGAAAACCAAATATCAGCGTCACATTTCCAGATGTTACTCAATGGTTTAGATGGCTTTAATATATCTGAACACTCTGAAGAAAAAAGATGCTGGGTGGTTTCAACCCAACTTTGCATAAAATATGAACGAACTCAAATGTTGGGTTAACTTTTTACATTACATGTTTAACCCAAAAGTTGGGTTAGTCCTAGTTTTAACCAAAGTTGTATTGAAACAACCCCACTTTTTTTTTTTAAAGAGTAGATTCACCTGTACAGCTCAGAGAAAATAATTTATTTAAATAATTTTTGGGCTATTCTCCATGCCTTGAAATCATGAAATTTTATTTTTCAGCTGAATAATAAGCAAATCATATAAAGTCTTTAAAATGAAACTCATTCAGGATAATTTCATGTTACTTCTTAACGCTATAACAATTAAACTGAATAATAATTTACTTAATTTTGCAATCGCAGTGTTGCTGCAGTGAGATTCTCCAGAGAAAACAGTGATTTCATCAGTTCACAATTTTGATTTTCAACACAACGAAGAGCTCAGAGTCACTGCGGATCACAAACGCTCTGAACAACACAAAGAGGACAGGACAGAATACAGAGCCAGTGAAAGGAAGTGATGTCACTCACCATCTTGTTGAGTTGGTGGAGCTGCAGCTGTGTGTCTCGTTCACCTGCCGCCCCTCATTATAAACCCAGGAGGCAGATCCAGAAACTCCAGCCAATAGGAGCAGAGCAGAGGCTGAGCCAATCACACTCACCGACCGAATCAATATGGCTGTTATCTCTGAGATACCGTCATGAATAGACTGATTGATTTCATCTCAGTGGCCCAAAGAAACATGACATTATCACACCACACTGTCCACACATCTTCAAAGAGCTTTTTTTCCATACAAACAGATGCTCAGAATGTTTTATGGGGAATCTACACAAGTTTTGTTTCAGCTAATGGAGCAGGAATCAGCTACTGTTCATTGATGTGCTGTGGTGACGAGTTACTCTCCATCTCCAGTTATTACTGAGCTCTTAGTAACCAAAGATTAATTACCTGTTTATTAATTTCCAGTTTCATTGATCACACTGCAGGCCCATTTAAAATGAAGACATTATACAAATCTGATATATAATTTCCCTCACCTGAAATCTTGATTCTGATTGATGTTTCAGTGGTTTTTGCAGTCAAATGTTGGGTTTCTTCTGTTTTCAGTAGTTTTGATTTCTGTGAGCTGTTTTATAGAGGATTATAGGCTTGCTGCGGTGGTCTGTGTTGATGGTTTTACGTCGTCGTTTGGATTTTTTTAATAAAAATAAACAATTTAGTTCAGTTAGAGACCAGGCGCTACAATTAAGGATTAATATTCACTTCCAAAACAAACTGCAAAAGCACCTGTGTGGAAATATTTGGGATTTTAAAAAGGCTGTTGACTTGGCATTTGCAGAAAATGCAGAACGTTTTCTGTGAGGGGTACTGTACTGAAAGTACTTACAGATTGTACAGTATATAAACCATTACACCTATGGTATGGAGAGTCCCCATAAACCACATATGCATAATGCATGTGTATGCGTGTTTGTTAATGTCAATCACAGGAAGGATGTTTGAGACTCAGCGTAGCATTCACAGTCTTTAATGAAGAAAACACAGGAACTGAGCATACACTCATAAAGACAAGTAGATCCAACAAACACTGAACCCAAACGCAGAGAGTTAAATACAAAGTATAATTCAGGAAACACAGGTGCACAGGATCATAATCAGACTAAATGAGGACAGGAACATGACCAAATAAGGACAAACAGGAACAGGGGCAAACACCACATAGACAGCCCAGAATCCTGACACATTCATAGTAACTAGCCGTAATAAAACTGAACTTGAGCACTTGAACACTGAGAGACACCCATTGGTTTGTCTTTCTTTTCCAAGATCTAGGCATCTGGGTTAGTTGTTACAACTGGGTTTGTTGTCTTGCTGTTAAACTAACCCAGAGTCTTCACACTTTACATCTAACAGCCAGAACATCAATAGCACAAACAACTTGCACAAAAATTACTACACAGACACACAATAAACACAATTTAACTTTGATGAGTTCAACTACAAAGCAAGGACTGCATCACAAAAATGAATGAAGTATAAAAAGTTTGTTTCAAAATGAGTTTTCTCCTCTACGAGCTGCTGTGTTTGCCACAGGGCTGTACTTCCTCACATGAGGATAAAGACTAAACTGAGAATGTGTGAAGAAGTCAATTAGACCAGAGATTTGTTACTTGTTTCTCATTTGAGAGACTGGAAGTGTTACAACTGACCCGCGTTACAAAACCTTGTGTAATTTACTTGTTTTAAACTGGGCTATAGTATGGTGCATTTTTATTTGTTTTGTTAATAAAAGTTCTATGCTTAATATAAACTAGTTTGTTTTTGTCCATTCAAGCAATTGACGCAGAATTGCCGCTAATTTGAAAGTGAAAGTAAAATGACTTTTTGAAAGGAATGAGAGCAAGGAAAAGAGGAACCTCCAGCAAACCCGTATTACCGGTGCTGTCACACGTTCATTGACCGGTGGAAACATTTCCTCATCCTCACGATATAGAAGATGACCAGCGAATGTGTTTTCTGCTGGTCAGTCATTTTTCACGCTCTGGATATGATCTGTAACAGCGTGATAGATTCATAACCTTCATCTGAAGACTCCTCTGCATGTCTCACAGACAGGTATGTTAACTTACAATCACAATATCATTTACATGTACTGCGCCTTTAAGACACAAACACTTGGTTTGTGCAATTTGTGAAAGATTAAAAAAAAAAATTACTGGAAAATGAGATGAAAATACAGAGGTGGAGAATCATTGAAAGGGAAAATAAAATAGTTGAAATTGAAAAGACAGAAATCTTTACATCTGTAACGTTTACTGGTACTTTTGCTGTTTTTCATCTTCCACAGAGAAGAAGTGGATCTCAGGTAAATGAGTTGAGTGCAAAGTGCAAAGGCTACGAACTCTGCTATATCATCAACATTTACAGTTACAACATGCTTCAATCATAATTCACTGTTTGCATATGCTTTTATTCATTATGGTTGACTGCATTCACCATATATATGTTAATCTGACATATTATAGTCCCAAAACAAAATACAATAATCTGCTATGATGGTTAACTTAAGCATCAGACATAATAACAATGGACTGAGTCTGAGTTACACGTGTTCAGTTTCACACTGAAAGCAGAAGTGAGTCCATGAGCAAGAACTCATGAACAGGATCTGTGTGTGTGTGTGTGTGTGTCTTCTGAAGCGTCCTGAGAGACAGCAGGACGAGTGGAAATCAGGAAATGATGCAGATCTCTAGAAATCATTAGCTCAGGTCTGATGTGTTTGCCCACGGGGTCAAAGTGCAGAGCTCAAAGTGAGTCTCTGCAGCTGTGGCTTTGACTTCTGGACGTATTTGTAAAGAGATTTGTGAAGCTCGATTGCTCTGAATGCAGTGCTGATGATGGAGAGCGTGCAGCAGACGATCACGAGGGTCTCGCAGGAGCTGAACTGCAGTCCCACGTCCCTCAGGGTGGCCGAACATCTGGACCGACACGATGAGCTGAGGCTGCTGCGCCAGGAGTACCTCATACCCAAAATATCCGACCTGCCACCGTGTGAGTGACCGACCTACTGTATATCACAGCATGAGATATGACTCTGATTATATCAGCGTGATGGAGTGTTTGCTCAAATTCGTATATCATCTGATTTCTGGCGATTTCTCATCTGTTTTTAGCGGATTTGTCACTTGTGGATGGTTCTGAAGATTGTATTTATTTAGCTGGGAATTCACTGGGTCTCCAGCCGAAAAACACCAAAAAATACATCGAAGAGGAGCTGGAGAAATGGGCCACAATGTGAGTCATCTGTCTTGATTTCACTTCATCTACAGTGATATCGTTGACTTGATTGCAAATAAATGCACAGACACTATTTAAACTGAACAGAGATGACATCACTGAATTCAATGATGAACTGCCTTTAACTATCATTTTGCATTATTGAGACACTGTTTTCCTAATGAATGTTGTTCAGTGCTTTGATGCAATGTATTTTTTTTTAAAGCGCTATATAAATCATTTACTTGACTTGATTTATAAGCTGATAAATACTCAATCAGTTTCAGAAAAATATTATATTAATATTTCCCCTAAATCATAAAGTAATTTAATTTAATTTACATTTACATTATTTATTAAATATTTAACTATATATTTATATTTCAGGCTTTAGATGGCATTTAGGTCAATGTGTTTTTCTATATTTATTAGAATAATATTTTACTTGCTTGTTTTGTTAAAATATATTTCTATTCTAAATTGTAAATAATTATTTATTTATTTATTTATTTCATTTTCTATTTATATTTTAGGGTTTAGGATGGCATTTTGGCATCGTAATTTTTCTATACATTTTGATAAGTAGAAGCTTGTTCTCTGTATTTATTCATATTTATTTATATATTAATATTTCCTTATATTTCTAAATTTTAACTTGTTAAATTTTTAATTTAATTTAATTTTAAAAATAACAACAACAACAAAAAACACTTTAAGGTAATTGGTAAACAGGTTGTTTACTGAAACATGTTTTTTTTTTTTTTTCATTGAAATTACTACATTTTTTTCTTCTATTGATAAGCACTGTTTAAATTAATTAGATAAAATAAAATAAATGCTTTGGAGGAAATCACATAATACTGCAGTGACCGTAATCACATGTTGTTTCCAGTGGTGTCCATGGTCACCTGAAGGGGTCGCGACCTTGGGCCTGGGCTGAGGAGACCCTGGAGGAGCTGATGGCAAAGATCGTTGGTAATTAAGAGCTTCTTAACTAAGAGTTTGTTATTGAGCTCAGTTGGACAGAGAGAAGCCATATGTCTGTCTGTAGATAGAGTGTGTAAAGTTAACAGGGTAAACGGTTAAGAGAGGACTTTACCCCCACATTTAGTCCCTGGAGCTCCTGATTTAGCCAAACTGCTTTTATGGACATGTGTATCTGTATATGTGTGTGTGTGTATGGGGTGGTGTTAGCGGGTTCAATGTGTCTCTGAGCAAGACACTTAACCCCTAGTTGCTCCAGAGGCGTGCGACCTCTGACAAATATAGCAATTGTAAGTCACTTTGGATAAAAGCGTCGGCTAAATGAATACATGTAAATGTGTGAATCTGTAAATAGGTGCTAAACCTGAGGAAGTGGCTCTGATGAATGGACTGACAGTCAATCTGCATCTTCTGATGGTAAAAAATAAAACTATCTCAAAAACATTTGCAAATATTTTTTCTGCATATTGATTTATAAATATTTTATGCCCCTCTCAGCTTTCCTTCTACAAACCGACTCCAAAACGCTATAAGATTCTTCTAGAAGACAAGGCCTTTCCATCAGACCATGTATGTGCGCCTAAATTAATCCTAACATTATTTCGATGTGAACATTACTGGATAAGTCATGTCTGTGTGTGAATGTGCAGTACGCCATTGAATCTCAGATCCGGCTGAGAGGATTGGACGTAACCGACAGCATGCTGATCATTACACCAAGACAGGTAATGACATCACTTCCTCTCAGTGTGGGCAGTATGGCAGGAAGTGCTCTGTGAGCGTGTGGATTGGCCGTTTCAGGGTGAAGACACCATCAGGACGGAGGATATCGTGTCGGTCATCGAGCAGGAGGGCGACGCTATCGCTCTGGTCATGCTCAGTGGTGTTCAGTATTACACCGGTCAGCTCTTCAACATGGAGGCCATTACCAGAGCAGGACACGCCAAGGTGAATCTGTCATGGACCGCAGTGAAACGTCATCAGAACACTAACAAAATCAGAATGTCACTATTATACTATCATAACATCAGAGATTAAGGGATTATATTTGCTTCTGTCGAGACACATATTAGTATGATTTTAACTTTCAAATTAAAAAAAATAATCAAACCTAAAAGAGATTCACCAATCAGTAAAGTTACTGTTATCATGGAAAAGTGAACCGCAACAGGCTCAGTAGGGACTGTTCACTCATACTGGGGTAAAGGTTGCATAGAGGCTCACAATTTCTGGTAAATTTGTGGAAAAATTCCAGGATTTTTTGCAAACTTCCATTTTTTTCCATTTTTGGAAAGTTTCAGGAAATTTACCAGAAATGCTTTGCTTCTTATCAACCCATTGCTCTTTTGATGTAATTGATTTATTGATAAATAAGAAGTTTAACCTGTTTGTCTGAATATATATATATATATATAAAAGAGAGTCAAATATTGTAAATCACATATGTGAATTGACAACATCCTTAACTTAACTGTGCTCCAAGGGATAAGTGGTTAATTTAATAAATGCAATTATTATTAAACTACACAATCTTTACACAGTTTTTAAGCAAAGTTTACAATGTAAGTTACAATATTCAAACTACAATTTTCAAATATATTTTATACATGGATAGAGGGAAAATAAATGGAAAAAATACTTTTACTATAAATCTCATGTTGTGTTTGGCTCACATATGCTTTAATCCCAGTTTCAGAATGTGAAGGAAAGTCACCTATATTTTTGTAGTGAACAGATTTATTGTTACAAAGGACAGATTGTTTCAAGGCAGCTTCGCAGTAATAAACAGGAAAACAACAATGATCTTCAAATATTTTACACAGAATGTGTGTGTGTGTGTGTGTGTGTTCAGGGGTGTTTGGTAGGGTTTGATTGTGCGCATGCCGTAGGAAACGCAGAACTGCAGCTTCATGACTGGAATGTGGATTTTGCATGCTGGTGCTCTTATAAGGTATAACAGTGCTTGTGTAGTGTTTGTTCATTAATTCATTTTTATTTATTCCTGTTGTATAATCGTGTTAGATACAGTATTGTTCAAAATAATAGCAGTACAATGTGACTAACTTAAAATGGAGAGCAAAACCAGAGAGACGTGGAAGAAAACGGAAGACAACCATCAAAATGGATAGAAGAATAACCAGAATGGCAAAGGCTAAGCCAATGATCACCTCCAGGATGATCAAAGACAGTCTGGAGTTACCTGTAAGTACTGTGACAGTTAGAAGACGTCCGTGTGAAGCTAATCTATTTTCAAGAATCCCCCGCAAAGTCCCTCTGTTAAAAAAAAGGCATGTGCAGAAGAGGTTACAATTTGCCAAAGAACACATCAACTGGCCTAAAGAGAAATGGAGGAACATTTTGTGGACTGATGAGAGTAAAATTGTTCTTTTTGGGTCCAAGGGCCACAGGCAGTTTGTGAGACGACCCCCAAACTCTGAATTCAAGCCACAGTACACAGTGAAGACAGTGAAGCATGGAGGTGCAAGCATCATGATATGGGCATGTTTCTCCTACTATGGTGTTGGGCCTATTTATCGCATACCAGGGATCATGGATCAGTTTGCATATGTTAAAATACTTGAAGAGGTCATGTTGCCCTATGCTGAAGAGGACATGCCCTTGAAATGGTTGTTTCAACAAGACAATGACCCAAAACACACTAGTAAACGGGCAAAGTCTTGGTTCCAAACCAACAAAATTAATGTTATGGAGTGGCCAGCCCAATCTCCAGACCTTAATCCAATTGAGAACTTGTGGGGTGATATCAAAAATGCTGTTTCTGAAGCAAAACCAAGAAATGTGAATGAATTGTGGAATGTTGTTAAAGAATCATGGAGTGGAATAACAGCTGAGAGGTGCCACAAGTTGGTTGACTCCATGCCACACAGATGTCAAGCAGTTTTAAAAAACTGTGGTCATACAACTAAATATTAGTTTAGTGATTCACAGGATTGCTAAATCCCAGAAAAAAAAATGTTTGTACAAAATAGTTTTGAGTTTGTACATTCAAAGGTAGACACTGCTATTTTTTTGAACACACCCCTTTCAACTAATTGCCCAATTGCACAGCCTTACGAGTGTTCATATCATGAATGCTGGGTCTTGTTTGTTTTCTGACAATCTACTGAACCTACTGGTAACTTGTTTGCCACGTAGCAATAAAAAATATACTAAAAACCTTGATTATTCTGGTTAGTCACATTGTACTGCTATTATTTTGAACAATACTGTATATGGTGGATCGGTGTTAGTAATGCTGAGTCTGTGTTTTATTCAGTATGTGAACTCAGGAGCTGGTGGTCTGGCTGGAGCTTATATACACGAGAAGCATGCTCACAGCATCAAACCCACGTGAGTATCACACACTCACACTTGCTCTATAACACACATGAGATGCTCATACAGTGTGTGTGTGTTTCTGTGTGTGTGTGTGTCAGTCTGACGGGCTGGTGGGGACACAACCTGAAGACCAGGTTCCTCATGAACAACGGTATGAGAATCCTGCTGGAATATCAGTCACTGACACAAACATTATGATGATCACTGTAAGTTTTGAGGGAACCCATGGCCTTCTCTCTGCTGACATCCTGTGGACACACATGTAGTTGCATTACACTCTGCAAAGCAGCTTTAGATGCTGTAGATGCTTTTAGATAAGGATTTTTTTCTCAAAATTCAGTCCCAGTATATCTGCAATATTATTAATAATAATAATAAAAATACTTGAATGTTGATGGATGAATATTTATGCAGAAATGGAGCTTCAGCCTGGGGTTAATGGATTCCGTCTTTCCAATCAGCCTGTTCTACTGGTGTGTCCACTACAGGCCAGTCTAGAGGTCAGTCATCACACATCACACTCACCATAAAAACATACAGACAACCATCATACAACATTTACAACTTACTGACAACAATTATTTACAACAATCATACAACATACTAACAACCATCTTAAAATATAACGAAAGCTATCATACAAGTCATCCAACAACATACCGACAACCATTGTACAGCATACCAACGACATCGTACAACAGACTGACTATCATTGTACAACATGCCAACAACCATCGTAGAACATCCCGACAACCATCATACAACACACCAACAATATGCCAACAACCATTGTACAGCATACTGACAACCACCTACAACATACTGACAACATGCTGATAAGCATAGTATAACATACCGACAACCATCGTACAACATAACGACAACCATCATACAACATACTGACAACCCGACAACTACCGTACAACATACCAACAACCATTGTACAACATACCGACAACCATCATATAACTTACCGACAACCATCGTACAACATAATGACAACCATCATACAACATACCAACAACCCGACAACCACCGTACAACATACCGACAACCATTGTACAACATACCAACAACCATCGTACAACATACCGAAAACCATTGTACAATATACCCACAACCACTGTACAACATACCCACAACCATTTCACAATATACTGAAAACCATTTTACAACATACCGACAACCATTGTACAACACATCAACAACCATCGTAAAACATACCGACACCCATAGTAAAGCATAGCGACAATCATTGTACAACATAACGACAACCATCGTACAACATACTGACAATCATCTTACAACAAATATACTGACAACCTTTGTACAACATACCGACAACTATCGTCCAACATACTGACAGCCCGACAACCATTGTACAACATACCGAAAACCATTGTACAACATACCCACAACCACTATAAAACATACTGACAACCATTTCACAATATACTGACAACTATTGTACAACACATCGACAACCATCGTAGAACATACCGACACCCATAGTACAGCATACCTACAATCATCATACAACATAACGACAATTATCGTACAACAAACATACCCACAACCTTTGTTCAAAATACCTAAAACCATCGTACAACATACTGACAGTCATCTAACAACATACATACCAACAACTATCGTACAACACACCAACAACCATTGTACAACATACTGACAACCAATATACCGAAAGCCATCGTACAATATACTGACAACTACCGTACAACATACCGACAACCATCGTACAACATACTAACAACCTGTTTAACATATCGACAACCATCATACAACATATCGACAACCATCGTACAACATACTAACAACCTGTTTAACATATCGACAACCATCATACAACATATCGACAACCATCGTACAACATACCGACAACCATTGTACAACATACTGACAACCATCGTACAACATAAAATTTTGAAAAAAACGTAAATTTGTTTACGTTGTTTACTTTTTTGTGAACATTTCTGTACGTGTTAAATTTGTGCTATAATAAAGTGACTAATTATCAACAAAAAATAATGAACTGACATAATCCCATTATGAAACTAATTGACATCATTGATTATATACAACATTCTAAACATTGAAGTCATCTTAATGGATGTAGTTGAATATATTCTCTCATTCTTCATTCTGTCGCATATATCTGACACATTGATTTTCTGGTGTCCAGATTTTTAACCGCACGAGTATGAAGGATCTGAGGAGGAAGTCGGTGCTGCTGACGGGGTATCTGGAGTATCTGATCAGACATTACTACACCAAAGACCCGTCAGCCCCCGAGCAACCCTCGGTTCACATCATCACGCCCTCTGACCCCCAGCAGAGAGGCTGTCAGCTGTCTCTGTGCTTCTCTTGTCCAATCAGAACTGTGTTTCAGGAGCTGGAGAAGAGAGGAGTCGCCGTACGTACTGTTTTATTTTTCTAAAACATTCTGTAATCATTTACTCTCCCTCATGTCGTTCCTAACCACTATGACTTTCATTCTTCTTAAAACACATATTAAGAAACTTTGGTAACACTTTAGAATAAGGTTCCATTAGTTAATGTTAGTTAACTACTTTCGTTAACATGAACTAAGCAAGAACAATCCTTCTACAGCATTTATAAGTCTTAGTTCATGTTCATTTCAACATTTACTAATGCATTATTTAAATCAAAAGTTGTGCTTGTTAACACTAGTTAATGCACTGTGAATTACCATGAACTAACAATGAATAACTGTATTTTCATTAACTAACATTAACGAAGATGAATAAATACAGTAATAAATGTATTATTCATTGTTTGTTCATGTTAATTAATACATTAACTAACATTAACTAATGGAACCTTATTCTAAAGTGTTACCGAAACTTTTAATAAATCCTGAGAGTCTTCTCTCCCTCCATTGAAGATCCAGGAAGCCAAACCTTAGAAGATCCAAAAAGGTCATAAAGGCCTCATAAAAACAAATCAGTCAGAATTAAGTGGTTTAATCCAAGTCTTGTGAAGAGATATGATCGCTTCTTATGATGGACATTTAATTTAAACTTTCAATCCCGTACAAACAAACAAAGATCGAATCACATGTGAAAACATGAAAGCTCATTGGTTTTCGCGCACAATCAACGTACCAACAACCATCGTACGACATACTGGCTGGCTCACGCATCATGCATATGTTCATTTACTATATCCATGTACATGTGTGTTGATCACTGCTTAGTAAAGCAAAAAGAAAGAAGCCATGGTTTACAGTGAATTTATAATAACTAAGGGGCGTGGTTATACAACGCGAAACATTGTAAACCATGCCTTCACAGGGCTTTCATTTCTTATACCTTAGTAAGGTTTCACAAAATAAAACAGAGCAAATAAAGTGTAATGATATTAATAAAAACAGTATTCTTCCACCAAACAATGTAGTTCCTCAGAATCAGTTGTGGTTGCAACAAAGTGGTTTTGTAGAATAACAGCTTCAAGCAGCTCAGCCAATCAGAAACAAGGACTGAACTGTTAATATGGATTTGTTTTATGATGCTTTTATTATGTTTTGGATCTTGAGTGTTTTGGTTGCATGCAGTGGAGGACAGAAAACTCTTAAAACATTTTAATCTGTGTTGCAAAGATGACAGAATAATGATTTTTGGGTGAACTGGGCCATGAACTCCCACCATTATCATGAGATCCGCCCACAGAGACGGGATTCCATTGACCTGTCGAGTCTCTGTGTGTGTAAGTGTGTGTTGTGTGTCTGTGTGTGTTTCAGTGTGACATGCGAGAGCCCAATGTGCTGCGGGTCGCTCCAGTGCCACTCTACAACTCCTTCACCGATGTTCACCGCTTCATTACTGCTCTGGGATCAGCGCTGAGTGCCAGCAGAGCCAGATAGACACATGCTATTGGTGCAACGTGAAGCACTTTTATTGGCTGCTGTTGCTCGGTGAAGCTGCTCGTTAACACGACGAGAGCATCGGTGTCCATTACTGATGAACCCAGTTTTATATGCAATTGATTGGAAAACAGCCAATAAATGTTTTTCTTGACATGAGCTAATGATCTGAGGAATTTCAAATGATTTTGTGCCATTCATCTGAATTAGAGTTGTGTAGAACAGCTTTAAAAAAAAAAAAAAAAAAAAAAAAAAACCTTTTTAACATGCATGCTGAAATTAGTGTTTGTTCATCAAACAAATAATTCTGTTCAAATGGTTTGGTATGTACTGAAATTAAAATGCAATATATTAATTAAAAAAAGACTATAATAGTATCTCAAAGATCCTAAAATACGTTTTCATTTAGTTAAACCTGATGTACTAAAGTAACCAAAACTGAAATAAAAATGAACAAATACCCGAAAAAAAAAGACAAAAAACACAATTATTAAAACTTAAAAATTAAAAGGGAAAATATAAAACTAAGAACTAATTCAATTATTATTAAAATTATGCAGATAAGCCATTAATTACTTTTATGTTATGTTCCTAAACCAATAACTAGTTTTGTTGAGATAAAATTAAAAATGCTAAAATCTAAAATTTAATTAAAGTTATGAAGCATTTAAAATGCATATTAATTTTGAGATTTGCTTACATGTTCAATTATTATTTTAAAAAAATACTATAATGATCATTAGATGATGACAGTCGACCGATATCTGGTTCAAAAGCAGCAGGAATATGTTCAGTGCAGTAAAAGTATGAAAAAACTTGAAGCAAAGTGTTTTTCACATGAAAGCAGTGAAACAATCGTTCGTACTTTGCACGGAGTGAGTTATTCATTAGTGAACCCTAAAACGAGCCCCTCGTGGGAAAATGTGTCCTGTTTGTTGAGGGTCGTCTGTCCTGTGTTCAGAAACTTCATTAAATCCTCGAAAATGTTTTTTTTTTCACACTCTGAATGCATCCTGATGAACATTAATTCAAGCTCTGTGGAAAAGTTACTCTCCTCAGTAGATCAGCAGACTGTCTTCCACAAACACAACTGGTCACACTGAGGATGGTTTCTGTTATGCAATGCTAGTATTTGTTTAGCATGTGTACGATTATCATTTAGAGGATCATTAACCGTGGTTTACACACAACTGTCTCTGAACAGGTTTTATTGTCTTGGAATGCAGGAACTTTGACTCACTGATGCATTTTATTTGCTTAAACCGTGTCTGTCTCTCTGGATGATGACATTCGCCTACATTTAGTCATGACTGGACTTCAGCATAAGACTGACTTCTTGAAACTGTCCAAAATGAACTGGAACACAATAGAAGAACGTATGTAATGCATGATATTACATTTTGTAATTCTGTCACATAATTGTTGCATCATAACTAGTCTTGCAATGTTTTGCTTGATGCACTAAAATAAATAAAACAGGCAAAAATTACATAATAAAATATTAATGTCAAAAATTGTCAAAAATATTAATGTAAAAAAAAATTGTAAACACAAATTACTTAAATGTTAACTAAATTACATGAAAATGAAAAACTAAATAATAATTCAAGGTATTAATAAAAAACTGATTCTAAAATATTCATTTTCAATTAGTTTAACTTGATGTACTAAACAGAAATAAAAATGAATAAATACTATATAGATACAGTTATATATCAATAAACAAAAACAATATAGTATATCTTAATGATACTAAAACAAAACGACAGCAAAGGGGTTCAGAAGAGACTGTAATGTCTCTACAAATCACTCCAGGGTTTGTTTGCACTTCATTCACTGATCCTGTCTCTTCAGACAGAATACTGCAGAATAAATATTCACTCGCGCCCCGTCCCGTTCACTTTTATCATTTTTGGACACGCTCAGGCGAGGCCCAGCATGGGGAGGTGAGGTGCATTCTGGGATGTGCTGTTGACGGATGTGTCTGGTCTGGAGTGGCACAGCTCACTGCGTTCGCCCGAGTCGCTCTGCCCAATTAGGAGAGACGATCTTACACATGTTCCCGACACTCTCTCTGCACTATTACCTTGACTGATGCCTCCTCCTCTATTAGATCTAATTGGCATATCAATATGCAGGAGTTAAATGGATTAACCTTCTTTAGAGTAACGAGCAGCCTCCTCCGTCTGGGTTCAGGATATCTGCTGTCAGACAAATACAGCATTTAAATGTGTTCAAGCTGATATATTAGTAAATGTGACTGTGGTTTGGGTCTGTGCTGGTCTGGCTGTGATCCAGAGAGCTTCTGGACGCTCAGAGTAGAGTTATTGAGAAGAAACCTCAAATATACTCAACACATACAGTACAGCAACACTCAAGACTGCTAGCCTTGTTTTTAATCATTATAAATGTCTTTACTGTCACTTTTGATCAATTTAATGCATCCTTGATGAATAAAAGCATCCATATTTAAAAAAAAATGAAATATTGTTGATCTATTTTTGAATGGTATTGTACTTTGTGTTAGTCCAGAGAAAACATGAACTCCTTATAGTCTGGTATCTTCCAGGCTGCACAGTTAGTACTTAATCTTAACGTTAACCTCTGAATAGTTCTGTCAGGTTTGAAGACAAAGAAAGAAAGACAGACAGACAGACAGACAGAGAGAGAAGTGTGCAGTGATCTGTTAATATGCTCCAGTGATGTGTTCCAAATCAGATAGCAAGAGCTCGTTAGCATGTGAGCTGATTTCCATATTAACGACTCTTCTGAACCTTCAAAGACATGAATAATTGAGAACAAATGAAATGTTTGGAGGATATTTAATGTTTCATATGTTACTCCCTGACTAATGACACACGTGGCGTGTCTGTGAAGCGCATCTGCGGTCAGCGTGACGAGGTCAGCAGTCATTAATGATTAGGGTTGGGCCGCACTGACCCGAGCGAGACTACAGCCGCACGGGACTCTGGGTAATTAAAACCCTGTGCTGGCGGGCCGAGAGAGGACAGGAGATGGATCGGCAGGGTGGTCCCGGGTCATTTATCTGTTGTTGTGCAGTCGATCAAATGGATTGACCTGCTGTCTGAGAGTTAAAATACTCTCAATATTTACACTCGTGTTGTTTCAAACCCTATGATGTTGTTTCCACACTGGAGATTTAGAAGAATCTTCATAAAGCTTTTCACTACAGTCACAACACAACACAAGTAGGCTACTTCAGATTTGACACCAACACTTGTACAGCTGAATGAAAAACCTTTCAAAATCCATTTGACAGCATGAAGCTGCTTCATGACGCTTCGAAACCTCTGCAGATCACTTGTTTAAAAAGGGAAAGAGCGTAAGGCTCATGGGAGTTGTTGTTCATTGGAACACGCACTCTGTCGCTCCCTATCATTCCTCACTCATTCTAACTTAGTATTTTGACAATCACGTCTTTTCGAACGGAGAGATATAGACGGTTTCAACGGCAACAACATAAACAAACGTTACTGCGCATGAGCGCTTTTGTGGACATAACTTAACTTCCAGTAGACTTCCAAATAGAATCAATAACAACAGCCAAGTCCCTCTAAAGTAGATATTTTTTGATAACAAACAAAATGTTTGCTGCGTGGATCAGGCAGACTTAATGAAAATGCAAATTCATTATTTGCCAACAGGAGATGTTTTAAAGCATAGACATAAAGCGCGAGAAATAGAGGTTTCCCCAGTAACAGCTGTAAACAAAGCAGAGCTGTTACGCTCATACGCTGCTATCAGGCATATAACATGCAAGTCTTCCTTCAGAAATTCAGCGATATAAAAACACCTGTGCCTTGCTTTGATGTTTAAACATATAAATGTAAGGAATTATTATTAATAAACGTGCAGTACTTAACGTTACTCAATGAAGCCTTTTTGAAAAAAGATCAGTTTTAAAATTGTGGCGAGTCTCCAAAAATAAATAAATGTATGGGAAACACATCCCACAGCACAACCACCTGAGCCCAACTTCAGTCTACTCACCACCTTAACTTTAACTGCGTTTGTAGAAGGCACCGCAGCCAG
The DNA here is from genome assembly GCF_003368295.1 of Carassius auratus. Classification (NCBI taxonomy): domain Eukaryota; kingdom Metazoa; phylum Chordata; class Actinopteri; order Cypriniformes; family Cyprinidae; genus Carassius; species Carassius auratus. The sequence goes on from NW_020528171.1 coordinate 731,840, forward strand.
ACCGATATACACAACACAGACCGGAAGTTAACTTAGGTCCAGGCGCGTGCGCCCGATGAAACCGTCTATATGAATTATGAGACCCCTATCAAATCAATATTCCATCTAGCTAGTAGTAATATATGTTAAAAAACACGGTCGCCTTTCGTTAATAATTATAATTACGTTATACTATGATATCGAACAAGTTAGAGAACTGCATTTGAAGCTACTTTATTCAGCTAGATATAGGACAAATGTAGATTTACATGAGAGCTAGTCCGTCTGCGTTTTACACAAGACATCATCGTTTCACAAAATATACGGATATATAAAGTTAGCTGAATAGATGCATACCTGTTTATCAGAATGCAAGCGAGTTCGGCATCTCTCTGTAGTTTCAGCTTGTCACGAAGCTCTCTCTATCTTGGAAATGCAACTCCAATATTTACCCGTGTCTTGTTGCTTCTCTTGTCCCAAAACCATCTCGGGTCATTTATTTCACCCGTGCTTTCCGCTTCACAGAACGTGCAGGCAAAGCATAATCATGATCCATAACTAAGTTATTGATTGAGGTTTAAATACGAATATAAACAATATAAATATAAAATATAATATATTTTATATATACCTCTCTCTCTAACACACACACACACACACACACACACTGATCAAAGGTGACTATAAATACCTCCACACGGTCAGTGGTGGTGAATGTATAGTGCAGCTAGTGTCCAGCAGGGGTCAGAACAGCACCATCAAACCACCGCTCTGCTTCAGTTCTGACATCTTCAACCCAAATCATGTTCATATTTCAGATGTTCTGAAATCATCCGTCTATCAGTAGATCTGCTTCTGATAAATCATCTTCTTTAGCTGTTCTGGATATCAGCCTTCATGTATTTTTGTATAGGTGTGTTTATTTTTGAAAGTCACTCTCTGTACAGACACAAAAAAAATATTTAAAGAATTGATTTCTTGTTTTGTAAGCAGCTTTGAATAAAAGCGTATGCATAAATACAAATACACAGTGCTGGATATTGTTTGTAACATGGGGTAAGCTGTTAAACAAAACAGCATATTACTGGCTTTACAGCTAAAACGAAAAAAAAAAGAAAACAGTTAAGAAATGTAGAATAAAACGAATGAAACAGAAGTTATAAGCAGTTGATTAAAACTACAGAGAAATATATCAAATAAACAAGTTGCCCAGAACTGACATTTATGTAAATTATACTCAATGCAATTCAATCTTCCAGCTTCAATCATTCATTATACACTGTCTGTTGGATAAATAAATATCTGTCTGGTTTGTGTTCACATGTAAAATCTACAAAAATATGATGTAATGATATAAAATGTTCTAAATGAATCTAGATAAAGAATTCCTCCCATATTCCAGATGTCCATCAGAAGTTGATGTTGAAGCTCATAAATGTCAAAACTCACCCATAAACCACGTCAGTGTTCATCTTTAATACTTTGTATAAACCACACTCTCTACTTCTGCTCAAACACTAAATCTCAAACATGTGTGAGTGAATCTCTGTTTGCTCTGAGAACTTCTGTCGCCACAAACCTTCAACAGCCTAAACCCTTAAAGGTATGAAGAATTTAAAAGTTAAATTAGAGTTTATTTTTAGTTAGTGCTGTTTAGTAAATTAATCATAAAAAAAGTGTGTGCATCATTGTTTTATTTATGAAACTAAAAATTCAACTAAAAGAGAATGACTGTAAGTTTAAATACAGTTCAGAGAGAGAATATAGAAATTTAACATTCATTGTCAGATACTGTTTATTGTATTTACTGTTTATTGTGTCACAAAAGTACCAGTAATAAATCAGAAAGCCACGGGACTCTTATTTTGAAATGTCTATGCTTTACTACTTCAGCTACTCATTCAAAAATAACAGCGACATAAAATATGAATCTTAAAACAACATATCTACAACATATTATAATATATAAACACCACAAAGTAAGATTGTAAGTTCATCAAAGGTGCATCATAAGCAATCGTATTCACTGACGGCGAACATTTCTGAAACCGTGATCCTGTTGAACATTAAATTGTGCAGCGTTTCATGTGTTTGGTCTTGGTGGAATAGATCTGTTATTGAGACTTTTTACATGGGGGGAAAATACCCCCCATGTATAACATACATGAAACCACACCCTAGCAGATCTGTGCAGGTGGAGTTGGGGAAGGTGGAGGGTTTCTGAAGCGTGCTGCAGATTCTAGGCGAGTATTTGAATGTTGAGCAGCGATCTCATTGGCTGCTGTCACATGTCCAAGCCTGCCAGCCAATCCCTGACCCCGGAACCGCTCTGACATCACGCATCAGGCTGTGAGCGCGTGACCTATATCACAGAGGTATCTGTGACCGGACATATGCAGCGTGTTTAATAACATGAGACAGATCTTCCTCCTGCAGTGCTGTGTAAAAGAGCTTTCAGAAGAAATATCCTAATCTTGAGCGCAGGTCGCTGTAGGGGTGGAGGGATTGTCAGAGTTCATCTCTGTTTCTTCAGAAGAAGAAACGCCCACCGTCCGGATCCGGCCACCTCTGGCTCTTCTGGAAATGAGGGGATTTTTCTCGTGCGTGGCTCTGTCACCTTGCTTTAAACACACAGGGAGCGAGAGCGGCGGACGAGAGAGGAACAGGACGCTTCTGGTGCCCTGATGCAGAACCTGGCCTCGGGTGATTGGAGAAAACCAGTCGTGATGTTTTGTGCGTCTGGTCAATGGATGAGCTCTCCTGCGTTCAGCTGGCCCTCAGGAAACGTCTCCAGTTATCTGCTGCATATGAGAGTCATTTCTCCTGCGCTCCTGGGCTTCACCACACTGAGATGCTTCTAGATGGTTTCAGTTCATGAGTTGCAGATTATAAAACTATTTATATATAAATTTGACAAACATTTTTCAGAAATCTGACCAGACACATTATTACTTGATTATTACACAAAACAGGATGTCGATTGCAGCAAGGCACTGAAACTCTACTTTTTTTATGTCATTGATTTGTGTAATTTGGACAAAAACACAAATGTAGAGACACACAAAACCACTAACACCTTAAAACCTCCCCAAATTAATCAGATCCATCTGACAAATTATGTTGCTGCTATGTTCCCGCCAAAATGATGTCACTTCCTGGAGGATGCCCTTACGATAGGAAAAATATATTTACCAATATATTTCTTAAAATATATTGTGATATATTAAAATATATTATTTTCCCTTTTTATTTTCTAATATTTTATATTTTTGAATACATTTAATAATATATTGAATGTACATTTATTATATAATATATTGCAAAATATACAAATGATTGGCGCTTTCAATATATTGCAATATATTGGAAAAAATAAATATATATAAGAATATATGCCTAATATATTACATTATATTTTTCAATATACTGCAATATATTTTTGTTTCGTAAGGGTGATGTCATTGAGGCTTTAGTTATTTACATTTAATGTAAATGGATGATCTCTCCAATTGAAATGAATTAAATTGAATTTACATATTCCTTTAAAGTGACATAGAGAACCTATTAATTGATTATCAGTTAAAACATTAACAGGAAAAATGTTTAGCTTGAAATATGTGACCCTGGAGGAAAAAAAACAAACAAACAAACATCCTGATGATTTTTGGCATGAAAGAGAAATGTATCATTTTGAACCATGCAATGGCTTTTGCTACAAAAACACCTGTGTTACCTTTGACTGCTTTTGTGCTGCAGGGTCACAGTTATTAATTAGAGAAAGTGAAAAAAAAGAAGAAAAAAATGAATAAGCACCTATTTCTTAAAGAGCCAGTTCACCCAAAACAATCATCATTCACTCTCCCTCACTTGTTCATTCTGCAAATCATAAAAAGATATTCTGAAAAATGAGATTTGTCCATGCAGTGGAAGTCAGTGTGGTCCAAAGCTGTTCAGACTCCTACGTTCTTCAAAACATCTTCTGTGTTTTAGGGAAAGTAAACGATGCCAGAATGATCACTTTTGGGTGAACTTTGCTTTTAATACACTAAATAAAATATAAAAGTCAAATATTTAATTCAGTATAGGCTGTTTATGATAAAAAAGCATCCCAAAAATCTGCAACAGTACATTTAATTGTATATGTGTGCTGTTGCTCACTTGAATTTATTAAATATTTAACATGAAATCACTCACAAGATGACAATGCACTAGTAAGATTAAAATAAAACAAAATAGTGATTATATTATATTGTCAGTATGAATAATAGAGAGTGTGTAAAAGTGGCTGCCTGCAGGAGGGCTCTCTCGCTCTCTCTCTCTCTCTCTCTCTCTCTCTCTCTCTGTGTGTGTCTCTCGCTCTCTCTCTTTCTCTGTCTCTCTCTCGATCCGCAGCGCTCTGAAAATTGGGGTCATGTTAATATGAGAGGGGTGTTTGTGATCAACATGAACTGAGCTGAAATAATCTGCTAATGACTGTCTGATTGATCTGATCAAACACTGCTTTATAGTGCTGTCATTTCATGAGGTTTGTTATAGAATAAATATAAAACTCATCAAAATCTACAAAGAGATCCAGACCATAAAGTAGGTGCAGAACACAATGTGTTCTTATGAGAAATCCATCCTTACTTGCTCTTCGGAGAAACATCCCGTAACTCTTCATTTAGAGAAATCCAAGGCTATAACTAAAATGACATACTAACCATTTCCATTACTTGAAATAAAATAAATATGAACTGAAAAAAAAAAAAAAAATTCTATGTTTATTTTATTTTTTATTTCCAATTCAATGAACTAGATTTACTAATATAACTAAAGCTAAAACTGAAAACCTCAGTTAATCTTAGCTAACCAGCATGAACTACCAATGAAAAATTTATTGATTATGAATAATTTGAATCGTGTTTAAATCATAACTAGTTTCTGTTAATATTATTTAATGAACTAACAAGGTGTATTTTTATTGGCTAATATTAGCAAAGATTCATAGATGCTGTAAGAATGCATTGCTCATTATTATAACGCTAGTTAATGCATTAACTAAAGTTAACTAAGGAAGGTTGGAAAAACTTTATTTTAAGGTGTCCTTGTTACAAATATGATTAATGACAATTAATTACAGTATGCATAATTACATGCAAGTAACCCTAAGCTAAACCAAATCCTTACCCTTAACATATACTTAATTCATGCAGTTAATTAATATTACTCAGTACTTATATGCATAATTACACTGTAACAAGGACACCTTAAATTAAAACGTAACAGGAAGGTTATTATAAAGTGCTACCAATGTATATATAAACTGTTAAATGACAAACACACAACTAAATTACTATAACTGTATCTCTGTGCTAAATCCACACTGGAGTGATCTAAACTCCTGCAAACAGCAGAAAGTCCTGAGAAAGTTCTAGACGAGGTTATAAAGAATGGTGTGCAGAGGTTGGTGTTTTTGAGTTAATGTTTCCAGATAAGCCAGTAAACACTATTACGGCTCTGTTTTAGGGTAGGGTTAGGGTTAGTTACCCGATCTAACTCAATACATCATGCGTTCAGACCCGGAGCGGCCCAATCCCTCATCCTGACACGCCCTCATCCTTCAGTGTCCCACACTTCCTCCTTCTGTCTGCCGTGGGATTGGACAGTAATGGTTTGGAGCAATAAAGCTCATCTGATAAGAGTAAAGACGAATGTGCTGGATTTGATTTTATTGTTCAGTGATATTTGCAGTGTAAAAGGTCTCGGATGAGTTATTAAAGTGGATATTACGTCCTGATATCAGCACGTTGGAGCTGGAACGACTGGACCGCATTACTGAAAGCCAAAGTTTGTGATCAAAAGTTTTCCTTTCAATTGGATTTGACTGATTTTATCAGTTTCATCAAGCATTATGTGCTGCATTTTTATAATAATGCAATATAAACTGCCTAAAGCAGCAATATGGTAAATACTAAATTTCATTAAATGTATCAAAAATATTTTTTTTTGAGAAAGTTTTTTTTTGAAAGTTACTTTTGAAAGCAATGCATTAGATTGCTCCCTAAAAAAGTATCTAATTGTGTTACTTTTTATGGAAAGTAATGCGTTACATAACTTTTGTGTAGAATTTTCTAAACCTGACTTTGCATGTTTGTTTGGTTTCAATATAAAAACTTATATTTTTGACAGTTCAGCAATTAAAAAAATGAAACACAAATGTGATGTTTATCTTAAGTTATTATTCCTGGTTGAACTGGATCATCGGAGGCCTCTTGCAAAGACAATAGGATTAAATACATTTAGGATATTTGTGTTATTTAACATTTTTATTATTACAGGTTTGCATCATATTCTGAGTTTGCATTTTGCTGTTTTTATTAATTTTGAGGAACAGTGAATCTGTTTTTGTGTAAGTTGTGTAATGCATGTTGATATTTAGTCTAGAACTACAGTAAGATCATGTTCACACACAAACACAACGCTTCTGCACTCACTCCTGATTCCTCTCAAATATTTTATTGCATATGAAAAAGTAATGCGTTACTTTACTAGTTACTTAAAAACAACTCGTGTTACTTGCACGTTTCATGTGCACGCTGCATGTTCACATCTCTGTTCTGGGTCATATTGCTGGTTTGTGCTGGTCTGATGTGATTCCCGTGGCGTTTGTGCAGCTGTAGTAACTTCACATGTGGTAGTTGGAGCTGCGGGGTCGTGTGGAGGTCACCGCTTCTGATTTCCTGAAGGCCGTGTTACTGTTGGCTGTCATTTGCATATCCAGAGCACATCTGCATCACAATCATAGATTAATATTCATTTCCTGCCGCATTTGCATGAGTCGTGTAAATGATGGGTGAGTTTTACAGGCCGCTGACAGTGTGCATGAGTTTATTGGGTTGGGTTTAGTGTTTTTTATCATTAAAATTTTTACATTAGGTTGTGTATATTCACACAATGCTTCTGTGGGAAGATAGGGAACAGAATATGGTAGAATGTACGGTACAGAGTTAAAATAGTGCAGTGATACAGTGTTTTTTGTTTTGTTTATTTGTCGATTCTTGGAAATGTTGCTGTGTATTGTATATATTTTGACCTGTGTGTGTGTGTGTGTGTGTGTGTGTGTGTGTGTGTGTGTGTGTGTGTGAGTCGTTGCACAGGAAGCTGATGTGTATCAGAGTCTCTTCAGGACGTGATGAATGAGTTCTGATAGAGGCTTTATTGTGTGAGCCCCTCACCAGACCCTCATTACTGACCATCAGTGTAGTGTTTACACACGCCTCTGTCTCTTATGATCAGACCCTGACTGTAGATCGCTAACTTTATGTTTTGAAGTAAATTCAGAGAAAAGCATAATGCATTAGCACTATTTTTTTCAGACAATATGAGTTTCAAAGCACAATAATATTTTACTTTATTGTGACATATTTGACATGATCCTTCATGGCATGTTATTACTATACAGAGGGCTGTGCTGAGGGCCTGCTCACTGTAAAATAAGACACACACACACACACACACACACACACTCAGGACTAATTGTGTGTTGAGCTGAGCATCAGGGAACAGGTAAATGCTACTCACCTCAGTGGGGAAAAGCTCTGGGAAATATTTACAGACTCGCATGGTCAGTAAACATTTACTGGCGGATTCACGCTCACCTGAAAGAGAGAGAGAGAGAGAGAGAGAGAGAGAGAGAGAGAGAGAGACGGGCACGCGCGCGCATTTACGCTCCAGGCTGAAACGCACCTTCTGCTCTCGCTCGCGCTAAAGCACCTCTTTAGTGAAGGTAAACTGAGAGGAAAACAGCCTGAAAGTAGCAAACTTGTGTGTGTGTGTGTGTGTGTGTGTGAGACAGGGACAGCACGCTAGTATGCCAGACCTGCGAAAGCTCAAAGAGAGAATGAATCGGGGCGGCAGCTGAAACTCACCTTGTAGCGACATCAGACGAGAAGTTTCACTCACCTCCACGGCCGCCCGCCAGCTCTTCCCCTGACATTGAGGTCTAGGCAAAGAGAGCCGCGGTTTCGGGCGACTGACAACGTGTTCCCGTTCTCCTTTCCCATCGCGCGGAGTCGGACCTGCCAGGTCGCATTGAGCTGACAGTGGACTGGGAAGGTGCACTCCAAGCACACGTCACTGCAAATCACCTCTAACTGCGCGAGACGTGCGGGGACAACGGCGCGTTCCCAGTCGCTCGCGGGCGCGCTGGTCGAGAGCTGTCACCTGAAGCGCGAGCGGCCCCGCCGGCGCACACACACACACACACACACACACAGATGCGCGCTTAGAGAGAGAGAGAGAGAGAGAGAGAGAGAGAGTTACGGGCGCTTTGGACGAGAAACAGAGAGAGACGTGTGCTTGAGTTTACTTACGGGTGTTTTTAAAGTCAACATGGATTTAAAGTGCACTCGGGCTGCTTTCTGAATTCATCCAAACAGAAGTACCTGTTGGTGCATTTGTGAAAATGTAGCTTTAACAATTGGTTACTCGAGCAAGTGATCATGCTGTTTACTGTCCCTGGAGGCCAGACTGTAGAGCACCGCGCTTGCAACGACAAGATCATGGGTTCGATTCCAAGGGAATACATGATGAACTGCAATGAGGTCACTTTGGATAAAAGGGTCTCCCAAATGTGTAAATATATATGCTCATTCATTCACAAAACTAGCCCAGTGGCCAATCAAAATGAGCTCAAATTATCCCAATGACCCCATGCCAAATATCAACACTGAAAATGTACCCAAAATACAGATTTTATATTAATTGTTATACACAGTTTCAAGGTGAAAATCACTGTAGTTATCGTAAACACAGTCTATTTTAATAAAGGAGCTCAAAGGCATCCTATCCATACCAGTCACAAAACTCATATAGCACGGTTTTTATATTGGGAAATGTAAAATGGGTAAAATATGTTCATTTCAGTCAAATACAATTTATGCAAACAGCTGCAAAAGTCCAAAACCATGGACTTGGCGACACAACTGTGTGCTCTACTCTTCTGTTTGAGTGGAAAACGGCTCTAAAAACACTTTTGCTTTTTAATTTTTTGGACCTAAATTCCATGATACAGCTGCAGACCTGAGCTTTAGCTCATCGCTGTTAATTTAATAAAGTTTGGCCGAACTCTAGTAGAACTGCAATCTATGATCTTTGAGCAAAAAGATTTTAACGTCACTAAGAAATCAAAATTGACAAATCATATTTTTTTATTATAGCCAGATGAGTTTCAGTCCCTCTGTCACTCACGTGAAACAATCGCAGCATTAGCAGACCACAACAATCCAGTCAGTCCCCAGTGGACCGCCATTTTCTTCCTCATTCAAGAAGCTGTTTTTCTTAAATATATACTAGGGAAGTAAAACGATCACAATTTGCATTTCATGCCAACTTTAAAGATCGATTCTGTAACAAAATTCTATGTCTGTAGCTTTTTAGCTCTGTTATCACCTACTACTAAAATATATCAAAGGTGCAAAGGCCAACTACTAAAAGATGACAAGACAAACTTTTAGCAAACACATCATTTGTGAGGCATTTACTCATTTTTTGTCCAATCAAAATCCCTCTAGAATGAGAACACTCTTCCTCCACAGCTGACCGGCAAGTTGGTTAAATTCAGAACATATTACTGTTAAATAGTTCTAGAAAATACCATTTGTAATTTAGTTTTATGTGTGTGTGTGTATTATTTTGTTTATTTTCTGACACAACCATGTTACTCCACGCAGATCTTTGGCTATAATGGTAGTAAACAAATGAATGTTGTTATAAAATAAATTTGAAAACTAAATTAATTAATGTAAGATCTCCAACCGGTTCTATTTCCAGAAACATGTGGATCATTTTCAGGCTTGTGCTGCTTCCCAGAAAGTGAGAAAATTCCTGGCACATCTCCGGCTGAAGGTACCACACACACACACACACACACACACACACACACGCACACACACACACACTGTGCTGTAAGGGGAGAGAATGTCAATGACTGCAGCCACGGATCAATCAGTGGCGATCAATACGTGACATTTACCCTCCCAGATCTCCACACTGACCCCGTCATAAATAACAGCCCACCCGAGTCACCTTTGATGAGTTTCACCCTGCGATTCAGAAGCCTTTAAAAGTATTAGGTTGCTCAAAAACCATCTGAACTTTAAGTAATGAAACATGGTATTACACTTTAATATGCAATTTAAATTCAAGATTTAAACTGCATATTTTCCCCCTTTTAAACTGTTGAATGACTGATGTAACCAATTAATTCTGCCGGTGTCAGGCGCGTGGCTTTGGGCTCCTTTAAACAATATTGTCTTAAGCACCTTTGCAGAGATGAATCTAAATATGATCCTCAGTATATAGTATTTAAGTTGACACTGAGATACTGCGTCCCGTCTGTCAGCCACCAAAGGGCCAAATTAACCGTCTCTGAGTCTGATCCCTTTAGAAGCTCATCAGCGTGTTTATGAGCGGCGAGAGACTTTAAGAGAGCGATTTTAATCCAGGGCTTTCAGCGGCTCAGTGTGCGTGTGGACTGACCACTGCATGTCAGTGCAATAAAGCCTTTATATCACGAGTAATTACTCCTGTTTCACAACTGACTGCACACACGTCCGAAGGTGAGTGTGAGAGCGAATGAAAGGACACTTGCTGCTTTGGATCATTCCTACTTTGCTGTATGGGAGCTTGTTTCTGCCACAGAATAAATGAATGAATGAATTAATTAAATATTAATAAATTAATAAATTAAACAAGTAAGTCATCGTGACCTTATATTTATAGTTTATATTTCACAATACAGTTTATATCTTTTAATTCTGACTTTATATCTTGCAATTATGAGTTTATATATCATAATTCTGACTTTATATCTCGCAGTTCTGGTTATATCTCGCAATTCTGGATATATCTCGTAATTCTGACTTTATATCTCACAATTCTGACTTTATATCTCGCAATTATGAGTTTATATATCATAATTCTGACTTTATATCTCGCAGTTCTGTTTATATCTCTTAATTCTGACTTTATATCTCGCAATCATGAGTTTATATATCATAATTCTGACTTTATATCTCGCAGTTCTGTTTATATCTCGCAATTCTGACTTTATATCTCGCAATCATGAGTTTATATATCATAATTCTGACTTTATATCTCGCAGTTCTGGTTATATCTCGCAATTCTGGATATATCTCGTAATTCTGACTTTATATCTCACAATTCTGACTTTATATCTTGCAATTATGAGTTTATATATCATAATTCTGACTTTATATCTCGCAGTTCTGGTTATATCTCGCAATTCTGGATATATCTCGTAATTCTGACTTTATATCTCACAATTCTGACTTTATATCTCGCAATTATGAGTTTATATCTCGCAGTTCTGGTTATATCTCGCAATTCTGGATATATCTTGCAATTCTGTTTATATCTCATAATTCGTAATACCAAGTTTTAGGTGTTGTTCAAATATGTACAAGCTACAAAATATATATATGTATATATATATATATATATATATATATATATATATATATATATATATATATATATATATATATATATATATATATATATTTTATGATGAAGTCAAGTAGCTTTGAAAGAGATGATATCTTGATATTCTGTGCATATCTCATAATTCTTTATATCTCTCAGTTCTGTTTATTTACATAATTCTGAGTAAGTATATATCTTGCAAATCTTAGTTTATATATCACAATTTTGACTTTATATCTTTTAATTCTGTATATCTAACAATTCTGTTTGTCTCATAATTCTGACTTTATATCTTGCAATTCTGTTTATATCTTGTAATTCTGACTCTATATCTTGCAATTCTGACTTAATATCTCGTAATTCTTTCTATATCTAATATCTCAAAATGTATATCTCACAATTCTGACTTTATATCTTGCAATTCTATTAATATCTCGTAATTCTGACTTTATATTTTGTAATTCTGAATTTATATCTCTCAATTTTGTTTATTTTCCATAATTCTGAGTATATATCTTGCAATTCTGAGTTTATATATCACAATTCTGACTTGATGTCTTTTAATTCTGTATCAATTCTGTTTGTCTCATAATTCTGACTTTATATCTCACAATTCTGACTTTATGTCTCGCAATTCTGTTTAAATATCGTAATTCTGACTTTATATCCTGCAATTCTGTCTATATCTAATATCTCAAAATGTATATCTCATAATTTTGACTTTATATCTTGCAATGGATCTAATAATTTTGACATTGTATCTTGCATTTCTGAGTTTAAATCTTATAATTCTGCATTTATATCTCACAATTCTGAGAGTGGATTGCACAATTTTGACTTTTTTACTCATAAATGTGAGATAAAAGAAAAAAAATTAAAATTAAAAATCAATTACCTATCCCCCCATGGCGGTAACAAACTTCCATAATGCAGAACATTATATATTTTGGATAAAATATTAAATTCACTCAACATTTTGAAAGATTTAAACTATTTTCTGATTTTTTTTTTTATCAATGAAGTGAACTTTGGGTCAATTTCTAAATTATTTCACTACTAAAACTGACTTATTCTGAAATAATCCATAGATCGTCTAATTGAAGTGTTTCAAGCTAAACATGTTTTCTTGAGAATATTGTTTTAATTCGTAATCAATTCAAATGTTAATTCATAACAATATATAATTTTATCCTGTGCCCTCCATATCTCTAGCATTTCCTGAATGACATCCTCCTCCAGGAAGTGACATAATTTTGGTTGCATAAATTTGAAATAATTTTGGAGGGAAAACAGCAGCACAAACATCAGATCGGTGAGTATGAATTATGATGAATATTGTGTGTGGTGTTAGTTGGAAATGTTCATCTTGTTTGATCAAATTAAACAAAATTAGTGTAATAATATTAATATTTCAAAGGATAGAGCTACAGTAGAACAACAACACCAAGGTCATGGGTTCAATTCCCAGGGAATACAAGAACTGATAACTGAACTCAGTGCAAGTCACTTTGGATAATGCAAATACAAATAATGAAGTCCAAGTTGACGTCCTCATGTTCCCTGTCAGTCTCTCACTCAAGTAAACACCAACTTCAGCACTTTTCAGCAAACTATTTGTGCAAATAATCAAGTTATAATGAATAAAGCTGAAGTGTTGAGTTGAGTTTGGCCAGAGCAGATATGCACTTTTATAAAAAGGCATCCCTAAACACAAGCAGATTCATGTGTTAATAGTGGTTTTAATACTAACACACACACAGGGTGTTGCAGTGGTGTGTGTTGTGGGTATTCGGGGTCTTTGTGCTCCCAGCATGCCGTTTCCCGTAATTACAGCCGTTACGAGAAAAAGTGCAGAAATTCAATCCGAACTCTTTTGTTCTGGAAATATTTAACGCTGCGAGTAATTAAAGCAATCAGTCTAGTTTTCTCTAACTCATTTCACACGCCTTTGTTATTGTTTGATTAATACTCACACTATCACATTTGTTTCCAAACACGGCGTCCTAAATTGCACAATTTTCCCAATTGACAATATAAGAAATTGCAGGGGGTGCTCTTAACGAATCCCGACGCCCGATATGGGACAAACGGGAATGCTTAGGCCTACTTTTGTCTAAATAAAACACTGGCCGTGTTCTGCTTGATTAAGATATGCAGCAGGTAACAAATCAGCCGGAGTTTGTGTAAATCCTTCTGAAGCTCTGATGAAGTGTGTCCAGTTGAACTAGTTCTTTCTTGAGCTGTTTATGCGTCTCCAGCCTTCACCGATCACACGGCCACCTGTCACCATTCTCCCGTTCTCACGGACAAACAACGCCAGAACAATCCAGTAATCTCCCTCGCTCTTATCCTCGTCTCGCCGAGCGACAGACGTAAATATTTTGAGCAAGAGGTTTTTGTGTAAATTCTGCGGGTCAATCATACACAAACTCAATTGTTACCTTTATGAAATCGCCTCTTTGTGTTTATGCAGGAATAGAATAATGATCTCAGTGGAAACGCTGTTTGCAATATTAGCCGTTTAAGAGCTGAAAGGAGGCAGCTGACGTCTGCGTACACAGTTTACACGGCCAACCTGTTTATACAGCTAAAGAAGTGTATTTTACAACCTTTCCCAAGCTGTTTATTTTAACTTTGGGAACGTTCTGTGTTTCTCTGCGCGAGTCCACCGCCGAATCAATCACAAAACGCCGGTCGAGGCCTTTCAACGCCGAGCCGGGATTTATGCAGAGCTGTATGGATGCGTGATTCTGTCCGGTTTGATGTGGTCTGTGAGGAATCCGGCTCGGCTCACGCCGCTGATGTTGATGCCAGCTCCAGTTACACCACTTTATAAACTTTAGACACGCTTGACAAAGAAGGCATGATGTTTGACAATTCTGGGTGCCTGTCTGTCTGTCACGGACAGATTTCTATATATATATAATCAAACAACCAAACATGACTTATGTTTCTGAATTTCTAGATGCTATCACAAACCATCTTAAACTGAAGTCAGTGATTTGATCAAAGTGACCTGCTCTGCATTGCAAAAAGTGATTGTCTTCCTCAGTAGTTTGACTTATTTTCCGTTATAAATATCTAAACATTCTGACATCCAGATACATTTACTTAAAAAGTCAAGTGACAATTACATCATCGATTTATGACCTGTCTTCTGAAAAATTGACTAAAATGTATGACTTTATGCATAAAACAAGAAAAAGCTTTTGTCAGTGTTAGAAGAAAAAATATGTTATTTCAAAGGGAAACGAGATTATTTTTTCAGACCCCAGTTTCTTTTTTTCTTTTTTTAAACATAAACTTCATTTTTATAGATTTTTCAGAAAACTAGACTTTTTGATTCACAAGTAAATGTATCTTGATTTAAGAATTTTTAGATATTTGTACTGGAAAACAAGACAAAAATAATGAGAAAGAAAAACATTTTTGCAGTATAACAACCAGCTGGACCATTGGTTCTCAAATCATTTTGATTCCACAAAAAAAAATAAAAATAAATAAACAACGTCCCATGACCGTCCATGATTTACTGCATGATTATAAGGATTATATATAAATTTCTACACATTTAAATATTTGGCATAACTAGAAAAAATGCATGTTCCTATAAATGCACGATCCCATCTTACACAGAATGTCAAAGTCTCTCAAAGTTACGAACAAATGTTTTCCAGTAACATTAATAGAACGCTCGCTCCAAGTCTAGTCTTTAATAATGTTCTCAGAAATGTTATTTATGCGTCATCAGTGGAACATTTTTCTGAAAGGTTTTAGTTGGACATTCGTGTAACATTTTTTAAAATGTTACTATGTTTCGTAACATTAAGAGAACATTGAAAAGTAACGTAATGATGAAATGGACTGTTCCCTTGTTGGATGTTTGAAAGCATCATGGTTCGCTCTTGTCGCCTCACATCGGTGTGTGGAGCTGCAGCTGCTCTGTGTTTGTTGGTCATGAGCGGCAGGTTTGGCAGAGAAACACGTGTAAACATCTCATCTGCTGTCGTGAGTTTGGCTCCGGAGGATTTTCAGAATCCACTGTTTTTAAGAGCGGGAATCTCTCTCAAACACTCTCCTCGGTGTAAAAAGTGTTTTGTTTAGATCTGTTGACGGAGCGGCGCTGTGTTATGGCATGTGCTCATGAGGCCTGTAAACTCCAGAAATACTCGCACACTGTCAACAATCTCCGAAATATGTGGCCATTGTTTCCTGCTAGATTCTGAAGTGTTGAAATCGTAGATTAAACAAAGTGGAGACGGCAGAAACATCTCCATGTTTAGAGCGGCGGCGCGGAGGGTTCTGACCCCTGGACGCTTCAGATGGAGCCGCAGTGCATTGTGGGAAAGCACAAACTGAGTGAAACTCGTCCTCAAAGTGCCAGAGGAGTGTGTGACGGCTCTCTAGGCGTCCGCTGCTCTCTGACCGGTGCGTGTGTGCTGGAGGCCAGAGGAAGACGACTGACAAGAGCGGGAACACAGCCCAGGTCACGGGGTCACATGTCCTTAAAACAAACTGTAACCTAGTTTCCCTCTGACAACCGGTCCTCAAAGACAAGGGCAGCACATGCACAAAGTCACAGATGCTCAGTTTGCGTTTGCGAGAGAGATTTCTGATGCCTGCGTCTGACCACTGAAGAAAAGACAATTGACCTGTTATTCTGGTTATTAAGAGATATTTACCAAAATCATATTAAACCGCAATAACAAGTGACACAGAATAATGACATTTAATAAGACATTTTCTCTATTCTCTTCTCATTCTCTTGATATTTGGGCTGGCACACGAATCACGTAAGCACAAAAAATAAATACATAACATTTGAAATTAAATAAATATAACATTTATAAGACCATACATATATTTTGACAATGTATTCCTCTAACCCTAATACCATAAGAAAACAAAACCAAATAAACTGATATTTTATCAGGGACCATACACAATCATAACAAATAAAATCAATGTAAATTGTGTAAGATTTAGTAAGGGTGGCTAATTATAATCATAGAAAATTAGAAATAATTTCATAAATTTATCTGAAGTAGCCTCTTTTCTCGAGAAAGCAGGGAAAGAGTTTTGTTTCATAAATTTGTCTGAAATTAGATGAATAGACTCTTTTCTTGGTAAAACAGGTAAAACATCATCGTTTTTATCTCATTTTAATTAAGAAATCTAATATTTCTGTGCTTTACCATGATTTTATTGTAGACTATCGTATGACATTTACAGAAGTAAGAAAGTCATACCGGTTTGGAAGGGGTGAGTAAATGATGGCAATTTTTGGATTATCTGTGTTTTAAAGTTCTTGATAATTAAAATAATTCAAGGTAAACCTTGAAGAAATGAACAAGAGGAAGAGAAGTACATCCTCAAAAGAGCAAGGATCTTGAATAAGTGAATCTGAAGAGTCAGAGCAAGTGTTCAGATCAGATGCTGCGCTCCGTCAGGATCCGTGTGTTTGCGTCTAATCCCAGCTCTTGATGAAGACACGCGCGAAGAGCAAGAAAAAAGCATTTGATGCAGATTTATGGGGACATTTGTTTCCTCCTGATCTCTCCGGCCCACTGAACAACTGATAGATCAGCCCAGCGCTTGATTCGGTGACAGCAGCGACGTCCGAATAATGGAGGCGAGTGACGACAGACGTGCGATCTCATAACACGCTTAAGACTTCATCAGAGCCCTGCGCTGCATTTGGATAAATCTTAATGCAATGAGGATTTATGAGGATTACAACATAATCTCAAATAATCCAAAGTGCCACGGACAGGGAAACGCTTGTAATAACGGCATAAACCCGTCCGGCGTTCTGACAACATTGTCAGTCAACAGCAGGATTAATTGTTTGCAGCTCCGCGGCGAAAGGGTCTGGAGACACCGAGTGAGATTTAAGAGTCTCAGACCTCGTAAGACGCGTGCTCCAGACGCTGGACAAAAGATGAAGAGCATGAAGAGTCTCCTCTGACCCCAAGAAAAGTTTAGGCTCTACACACTTCAACCAGTGTGTCATCGTTTCTATTAGTATTCCTGCGGCTCAAGTGGTAGAGCATTGCGCTTGCAACGCAGGGTTGTGGGTTTGATTCCCATGTTAGGTAAAAACTGATAGCCTGAATGCACTGGAAGTCGCCTTGGATAAAAGCGTCTGCTAAGTGCATAAAATTAAAATCTGTTTTTCTTTCTTTTTTTATTGTAATTTTACTTATTTTTTGTTGTTGTTGTGTGTTTTTGTCATGTTTAGTGTGTACACACACACACACAAACACATTCGTATATATATATAGATTTTTTTATGAATTTTTATTTCAGTTTTAGGTTTAGTACATCAAGTTAAACTAAACTAAACTAAATAAAGAATATTACATTGACAACTATGAAATATATTTTTTGTTATTTTATTTTAAATCGTATTTAACTACTACTTTTGCCTCAGTAAACTCTAATATGTTGGTTATATATATATATTTATATAAGTTTTAGTTAACTATAATAACCGTGGGTTTACAGTTTCTTGACATGTTGAGCTGTAATTTGAAGCGTGTGTTGGTTCTGATTGATCCTCACAGAATCTCTGAATTATTTCTGATTATGTCGTTTCCTCTAAAAGCTTCTGCTTCATTCATGCTGCCTTCAGAGAAGCGTTTGCCAAAGACTCATTAAGATTTTAAAATCTATTGATTGATTGATTGATTGATTGATTGATTGATTTTTCTCCCTCGGGCATGAATATTTGAAGTGATTAGCTGTGATATTATCCGTGTCCCGCTAATGTTCGTGAGCTAATTAGCGGTTGCTCATGTGTTTGGTGAAAGTCTTTCGTTACTGTGCGTGGCTAGTCTGAATGCTGCTGATTTGTGACTTAATCAGCGGCTACACAATTAAAAAAGCAATTGAAAGATTATACATAAATGAATTGATTGCGTAACATTCATTAGATGTTTGCACTGCTGACTTCCTGTGTGATTGAATTAATAATCAGTTTTATTTCTGTCAGAGATGTGCACTTCGTATGCTGTGCAGCAGATCTGATGATATGTGTTTGCTCAAAGAATCTCATAAAACCACCATCTGTCTGATCGAACAAATATGATCGCATCCAGATACACAGCATTCAGTTACTTTGGAGAAAATGTTAAAAAAATCTTTTATTCTTTAGTGTTAAAAATGTGTGTCCATCAGAAAACACACTGCTGGAGCTCAGAGCTCAAACTGTAACAATAACCCAATAATCCTGAGCAGATATTTGAGTCTGTCCACCCTGTTACAGGACATTTCTACACTGCGTAACAGGGTGGACGCTAAACCACTGAAGCCCACTGATGGCTAGCAGAAGATATAAAGAGAACTTTAATAGATTTATAACATTTTCATTTTTCATTATAATCTGACTCAACAGGGTGGACAAGTTGAGTTTTACGCTAATAGATACGATTTCTAAAAATGAGGAAAGAGAGAAACCTTTATGACTAAGATTTCATTTGTTCCTGGATTCATTTTCCCTCCAAGGAAATGATGTCACTTCTATCAGGTCATGTGACTTACAGCACACGCTTCAGATTTAAAGGACAAGAAGCTCAAGTATAACAGAGCTGATATAAACTCAATTAATGGTTTTATATATTAAACAAATATGAATCACTATATACAGTAGACTTATGTCAAAGAGAACAAGTACATGTAAAAACCTCAAAATTGTTCATTTAGAAATCTAAGCTTTATTTCAAGGTAAAGATGACTGGAAATTTGTCAAGTGTTTTTATTGTTATTATTATTATTATTATTATTGATATACTTAGGTACTGGTTATGCTTTCTTTCTTTCTTTCTTTTATTTTAACAGGTAATCTATGCATGGCGTGAAAGTTGATGAATATTTGATGTAAAGCATGCATTATTGTTTCATAAGGACCGGAATGAGCGTACACCACACACAGGAAGTTTAGTTTAGTTTCTAGAAGAGTCATTAGCTGTGTTTAACTTGTTCTCAGTTCTGCCATCTAGTGCTGAAGCTCAGGAGCACAGACGGACAATCTCTCGTTCACAGGTTGCTTCTGTGTTTCTGCCGGTCTCCAGATGGGAATCAAACCCTCGAGAGCAGATCTGAGCCGGACCTCATAGACACTCGGAGCCGTGCATCTGAACGGGAGAAAGGAAGGAAGACTTTGTCAAACAACCCGAGTGAGGAGAAATCCCCAGACGAGGAGAGAGCAAACTGAAGGATGTGGGTGTTTATCAGCGCTGGCCATCAGGAGCTGAACACAGATGCTCTATCTATCTATCTATCTATCTATCTATCTATCTATCTATCTATCTATCTATCTATCTATCTATCTATCTATCTGTCTATCTGTCTATCTGTCTGTCTGTCTGTCTGTCTGTCTGTCTGTCTTTGCTTTTACCGTAGAGCTTTTATTTTGGCAGAAAATCACAGGGAAATTAATAACTATAAATATTTATTTAATTCATTTATCTATTTAATATATTTAATAAAATTATAAAATAGAAAACAGTAAAGAAATGTTTCGATAATAGTACTGAACTGTAAAGCATTTAATAATGCTAAAATAATATTTATTTATTTTATTGTATTTTTATTTTGTATTTTTTATTATTTAAAAAAAATATTTATTTTATGTTATTTAACAACAACACATTAACAATGCAAGTTTTATTTATTATTTTTTTTATTTTTATTTTCAAACGTTAAACCATAGAGTTTTTTTGTTTTTTTTTGTTTTTGCCAGAAAACTGCAGGGAAGCTTCTCTTTTTGAAATTCTTCTCTTTTGTTTCTTAATAATTCTCAATACAAACTTGGGAAAAGATGTTTGGCACATATTGCATTTTCAAAGACACATTATAAGCTCGATTCAATAATTGCGATAACCCATTTGACGTTCTCAGGAATTGTAGCAAGTAATACTCCTGAGAAACATGGTTTCACAGACTTCCAAATGCTGCTTTTTACTTGCATTAGGCACTTCATGAGAATTACTCTAGGCACTACATGCATTATGAGTGCATTATTGTTCAAAGTTTGCCTTAAAGACAGCACACACAGCAGTGAAGTGAAAAGCCCTCCCATCTCAGAGGTCAGCTGTGTTCCTCTCACAGATCTGTGTTCCTCGACCGGTGCTTCCTGAGTCTCACACTGTTCTGTATTGTTCTGCGAGCGATGCTTCCTCGCCGGACGCTGCTGTCACCGACACGCTGTTATAGAGACGAGGGTCACGACCCGCCGCCTCATCTGCCGTATTGTGTGCCGTCACCTTTGAGCTGTCTGTCTTTAGCTTTTGTCTGTGTCCATGTCATTGTTTTTACATCTTGTGCTGTGTTTGTGATGTTAATGTGCCCTGACCGATGAGAGAGAAGAGCTGTGTGACGAGATCAGATAGAAACGAGAGCGGTGAGTCATTCTCAGGAAACACTGAACCAGAAACTTTAGACCTGTTTATTTTTATCACCTCATTTCAAAAGATCACTGCTGAACTGTCAGTAAATCATAAATCATATTTTCCACTCAGAGGGAACAGCTCTCACTATTCAAATTAGTGCTCGAAATATTATACACAATCCTTAATATATAAATAGTTTTAATAACCCTAAATCATATTTCAATCCTTTCACGCTACCATTCAAAAGATGGGGCTCAGTAAAAAAAAAAAAAAAAAAATAACAATAAAAATTTTTATTTATCAAAGATGCATTAAATTAATCAAAAGCGACAGTAAAGATATTTATAATGTTACAAAGTGAATCCTGAAAAATAAAATGTATCAGTTTCCACAGAAATATTGAGCAGCACAACTGTGTTCAACATTGATAATAATCAGAAATGTTTCTTGAGCAGTAAATCATCATATTATTCTGATTTCTGAAGATCATGTGACACTGAAGACTGGAGGAATGATGCTGAAAATACAGCGGAGCATCACAGAAATACATTACACTTTAACACAGATTCACACAGAAAACAGATGATTTACATTACAATAATATTTAACTTTTTTTTTTTTTTTTAAATGAAGCCTCAGTGAGCAAAAAAGTCTCAAAAAACATAAAATAAATCTTACCAACCCCAAATTTCTGAACTGGAATAGATCAACACAATACATTATGAAAGGTTATTCATATTTTTCTCTCAATCATTCGTGTGATTTATAACAGTTTCAGGCGTGCAATTAATAGACAGCATGTAGAAATGAATAAAAACTTGGTATTTTAATTGCAATAATTTAACTCTATTACCAGAAGTCCTAGTTTTTAAAGTACAGTAGTAGAAGAATTAAATAATGTTTCATTGTAACATGCAAATTAGCTAATATCCTGATGCAAAACTGAATTTAGAATTCAAATCAGTCAAATCACAGAATTCACCACTGTGCCGATTATATTCATTATAAATCAAGTGGATTTTCCTGGGAATGAGCATGCTTTCATCTGTTTCGTGATTTAGTAAAAAGTTCCCATGCATTAGAGTGACTGGAAAGGCCAGTGTGGTTTGTGTTTAATACGTTTTCTGCAGACGATGTGATGCTGAAGTGAACTCGTCCTGGGACTGGTGTCATGATGTAAAGTGCTCCGGTCAGGACGAGCCGCGCTCATTAGCTCTGGAGAACCGGAGCGCCGATCTAAGGCCCATCTCTCTGTCTCTTCCAGACCTCTGTGGACTGATCTGTTAGTCTGAACGATGTGTTTTTCTCTCTGATGGCTGTTTTGAGAGCTTTCTCTCTTATTTTAAAACTGTGAACCCATGATAACACAGCGGCTCACCAGAGGCCGGCCTTTGTTCGCTCGCCGCCCGCTCCTTCAGACGGCCGTAAGCCTGTCTTGCTCGGTCCAGCGGTCTGTCAGTGTTTAGCTGTGGATAAAGACGGAGCGAGCCGGAATTCCCAACCCTGGAGGATTGAGAAACGAGAGTTTGTGACGGACTCTTTCTGTGTGTTTTCTAGCTGACAGACTTAAGTTAGTAGAAAACAGTTGGAGCATGAAAGAGAGAGAGAGACACACACACACACTATGTTAGAGTGTGTGAGATGTGAGGAATAGAGGCCTTGACAAACACAATTGAATGGTGCTTCCCTTGAGCAAACACACACACACACACACACACACACACACACATCACAGGCTCAGACCGCACAGAAAACACCAGCAACAAAAGATTCTTTCTATATTTGCGAGATAATAAACAACCAGGGACTTTAGTTCGAGATCAAATCACTTTAAAACACACTTATGATCAAAACAACACACATTATCTTTAATTCACACTCTTGTCATGCTGCTGTGATTCAGTGCAACTAACTTTCCTCTTCACAGGAGACAGAACTCAGAGGTGATGTTATTCATATTTAGTGTTCAAATAATTTTTTAGTTTAATGTTCAAAGGCAGTCACTGGCAGAACTAAACACTGACTTCTGACTCAACCAATCACGTGAGTCTGGGGGCGGGGCCCTCAGTCTGACTGGCCAATGAGTGTTCAGGAAACCTGTTCGGAAGCAGTCAAGCTGCTCATTACTTCAGAAAACAATAGTGATTTTTGGCATGTAAAAAAAAATGCTTTTAATTACTAAATTATTCCATAATTTAGTAATATACATAATAAAAATAATGACCTAAAAACATCTAGTGCTCATTTTAATTTACTCTAAAATTATTAGAAATATTATTGTAAATATTAATACAATTTAAATAGCTTTATTTTATTTTATTGTAATTTTATTCATACTTGGCACAGATTACCAATATTAGACTTCAATGAAACCATAAATGATGACAGGTTGTGCATTACAGCAAAAGTGTGTTTATAGTCAAGGTATAATTATATTAAAGAGTATTGCTTTAATAAAACTCTGGTAGTAGCCAGATATACCAGATATATTTATATTAAACTTGACAAGGTTAGTTCAGATTATACTTAAAATCTTTGATGGTGTGTTGACATATTTCTAAAGCATTTGCAACATGAAATATTGAGTGTAAATGTTATTATCTGAGTTGTAATGTGTCTGATTTGTTGTTTCAGCAGTCGTGATGAAACACATGGTAACTTAAACAAGGCTAGTGTGAGCTCCTCTAGTGTGATGTGTGTAATGTTGAAGTGTGTTGGTTTCCTGTAGGAACGCTGTGTGAAGCAGATATCCGTGTGTGAATGTGAGCAGCGTGTGAAAGGCCGCAGTCGGGTCACTAATGCCACGCATGAGCCGCACAAATCCAATCTGTCCAAATATGAGCTCGTCTTTCACAAGCAGGTGTTGGTGAATTCTCTCTCGGCCACCCCTCTCTCTCTCTCTCTCTCTCTCTCTCTCTCTGTGTGTGTGTGTGTGTGTTGGAGTCAGTGGGCTGTGATGGAGGTTTAAGGGTTTGCGGCGGCTGCATGAATGCTCCGGTGTCCGACTGGCTCTAATCCGCTCCGCTGTTTCCTAACACAGCTAGTTAACTTAATCCGTCTCATTTGGACAGCTGCACTGTCGGGAAACAGCAGAGAAAAGAGGAATCCGTCCACTG
This sequence comes from Carassius auratus, assembly GCF_003368295.1. NCBI lineage: Eukaryota > Metazoa > Chordata > Actinopteri > Cypriniformes > Cyprinidae > Carassius > Carassius auratus. The sequence continues at coordinate 755,814 of NW_020528171.1, forward strand.
ACTCTCTGTGCTTCACCTCACGGCTGTCGTTCTCCGAGACCCAAGGAATAATTTGAGCGCAGATCCACAGATTATACCAGCCCTGCTCAAGATGACAAAAATATGCTCATAGGATTTAATACATAGACATACATTTGTTTCCATTACTGAAAACAATAATATTTATTAGATAAATAATAATAATATTATAAATCACCATCATAATCATATTTAAACATATTTATTACACAAAGCATTATTATTAGAATAAATTAAAATTAATACTTATATACACAAACCTGAAACATCTAGTGCTAATTTCAATTTGCTCTAACATTATTATTATAAATCATATTTAAAGTAATATTAATAATCATAATAAAAAGTCAATTATTCATAAAATATCAGATTTAAAGAAATAATTGTATAATAATATGAATATACATTTAAATAAATAAACATATTATTAAGAAATATGAATCATATTTTTAAAACAGATTTATTATAAACAGTATCAGTAATGCAAATAAAAAAATAAAATAAATACTAAAACATCTAGTGCTAGTTTCAGTTTACCCTAACATTAGAAGAAATAAAAGTATTAGTATTAACATAAATATTATATTTTTTTTAGCTATATTTTATTGATATTCGACTCTAATAAAGCTGTAAACAGTACAATAAGTGGCTAAAATCTCATGGTAAAATTAATGTTTTTGTAAATCTTTGGAAGCAGCAATATTAAAATATTTCAATATATAAATATATTTATTAATAATAATGTTAAAGAATAATAAAAAAAAGTATCTCTAAAAATAAACATTATTTGTGATTGGTGGTTGTTTATAGTTGCCACTTTGTGCGTTAACACAGAATCTTGTGTGCTCTCATTTGTGTTTATTGCCATTTAACCACACGCCTCAGATGAAGAGTCTGAACTGTTTTTAATTGAGGCACAGAGAAGGAAAAGCCTCTAACAACTGTGTCAGCCGCGAGGGAGTTCAGGTTAGAAACGCAAGCCGTAGAGCAGCAGGTCAACAGCACGGCAATTTGGGCCGTTTATGAACATCTGAGGCCTTTATGCATGACATGTTAAACTCTTCAGATGTGTGTGTGTGTGTGTGTGTGTGTGTGTGTGAAGGTAACACTCTCTCTGTTTCCTCTCCTCTGTAAGCGGCTGTTATGGTCTTTGATCTTTCCGATGGTAATATACAACAGACAGAATGCTTTGGGAGCTTGTCAAGCGGAGGTCAAACAGGCAGAAGAATGTGGTGAAAATTACTCCCCGAGAGCCTCGTCAGTGTCACGTCGAGTGTTACACGTCCTCTCGCTGAAGGCACTGCAGCACCGCCGCTTTACGTGAGTCTGGAATCTTCTGTGCTTGACTTCAGGTGCAGCGTCCAAGAAAAATAATTGAACAAACGATTACAGCGAGCGCTCCCAGGTCGGGTCGAGTCAGAGCTTGCGGGGCGGATCGGATCCTCTCCGGCCCAAAGTACACGACATCCGGTCGGGTGTGGATTCAGGAGGAATTTACAACATTTACAACCTTTACTCCTGCTTTTCAGAGCTGCAAAAACATCCACAGCTTCCCGTCGGGATCTCCTTTCACTTTATTCCATGCAATTTATATTATTAAATTTTAATATATTAAAAATATATTTCAGGGCAAGAAAATACATTTCCAGTCTTATAGTAGCCTACATTAGGCTAAATACAAATGTGGATGGAATCCACACAGACAACAAATAAAGTTTTCTTCTGAATGAATTGTGGAATGTGTCAGTGACCTCTTGACCTTTGAGGTTATACTGAGTTTTTCCAAGAACTGTGATGAGAATAGACTCAAAGGCTCCCAAAGCTTGTCCTTTTTCCCCAAACTTATCTCAAATGTATCCAGTTTTGATGTGATTTCTGCTGTTTTTTCCTTTATTTTTTATCTTTTGTTAAATAATTGCATTCCATGTGTCAAAATGACATTTTAAAGCTGTTTATTTTAATATCACAGCCAAAAAAGCCAGTGAAGCATCACCTTGACCTTGACCAGAAGCAGCGTCTCCTGCCTGTGGCCAGTGCTGTCTGTCCGTCTCTGTCTGTCTTCTTCTGCTGTCTTTAGCTGAGACACATTGGCAGTGATTATGTCATAACAGATGGGGGATGAAATTAACACGTTCAGTGTGTGTGTGTTTGAGATTCTTTCTGGTGTCGAGTCTTTCAGAGTCTTGGACCCCAGCAGACCGACTGCACCTGTCAGAAAAGTAACGGCCGGAATATTCCAACGCTAATTAACAGACCAGGAATACTGATCAGGAGAGAGAGAGAGAGAGAGAGAGAGAGAGAGAGAGAGAGAGAGAGAGAGAGAGAGAGAGAGAGAGAGAGAGAGAGAGAGAGAGAGAGAGAGAGGCATGTTGGCATTTACACCACACACACACACACACACACACACACACACACACACAGAGATATTCAGACAGACAGTGAAATGTTAGTTTTCTCTTTCAGACACGAGGCAGAAGAATCAATTCTATTGTATTTGTTATTATTATTTTTATTATCAAGTTGAATTTCTTTAGTACAGAGATAAACACATCTGTGACTCCACATGCTATACTCTTTTTTTTCATATTCAGTGTTCATATTCTGTCCTGTGCTTTCTGCTCAACACCTATTCTGTAACTTTTCCCATAAAAATGTTTCTTTCAGAGACAGTACATGCAATCAGAGGAAAGTTTCTCTTATAGTCGCTATCAGATTTTTGTTTTCTCTCTCCATGAGAAGCATAAGAATTCTAATCTGTTATGAACCTCTGACCTTGAAATATCCAACTCTAGTGTTTTGAAAGAGACATCACAAGTTATTACATCTAAAATTATAATATGTGATAAATCCAGCGATTCTACCAGATATTATCTATTTACATTATTATAATTAAAGTACATGCTGAGATGTGCTTAAGAGTTTATAATTACTTTATGTGAGATTGTTGTGAGAACCGCAAACACTGCAAAAGTTCTGGAATATTTTTCATTGGAACTCTGTGAGCAGATTGGGGTTCGAGGATACCTTGAAGAGGTACCCAGCATCTTTCTTCTGGTCCATAAACTTCCCAGTCCACTAGGTATTCTAGCTGCCCTACCACAACGTCGGGAGTCCAGAATCTCCCTCACTGTGTAGATGGGCTCAGCGTCAATGGGTGGTAACGGGGGGCTGTCGTCAGGGACCGGGTCTGCAGAGGGAACCGAGACAGGTAAGTGATGGGGTTTTAACAGAGAGACATGAGACAATCTGTCGCTAGACTTGGAAAGGTCCTATGTATTTTGGACTTCGTTTTTGACATGTTGTTTTAACCGGATGTCCCCTGTTGAGAGCCAAACCAGCTCCCCAGGTTGATAGGTGGGATTTTTACTGCGGTGAGTATTAGCAAAGCATTGGTGACGGTTTACTGCCTGCTGGAGATGGTGATGTACCTGTTTCCAAACCCTCTCACTGTTCTGGAGCCAGGTATTCACTGCGAGGACTTCAGATGGTTCACCGGACCAGGGGAACAGGGGAGGTTGGTAGCCTAAAACACATCGAAAAGGGGTCAGGTTGGTGGATGAATGTCAAAGGGAGTTTTGTGAGTATTCTGCCCAGACTAAGTAACGATTCAAGAGGTTCTGATTGTGATGACAAAAAGTTTGAAGGAATGACTGATGTCTTGGATTTTGCATTCTGTTTGTCCATTTGTTTGGGGGTGGTAGCCGGAAGTGAGACTTACGGTAACATTGAGGAGTGCGAAGAATGACTGCCATACTCTGGAGACAAACTGGGGTCCTCGATCCGATCCGATATCTTTCGGGGTACCAAAGTTACGGAACACATCTTCAAACAGGAGCTCGACTGTCTCAAAGGCTGTGGGTAGGGCTTTCAAGTGGATTGATTTACATGCTTTAGAAAATCTGTCTATGGCTACTAGTATACAAGTTTTACCATCTGAGACTGGGAGATCAGTGACAAAATCCACTCCAATGTTGGACCAAGGGTGATGTGGAAATGGCTAGGGGAGTAGTTTCCCGGTAGTTGTCTAGGAACTTTTGTCATGGCACAAAGGGCACACCCTCTGATAAATTCCTGGACGTCCTCCTGCATTCTTGGCCACCAGTATTTATGTTGTAGTGTGGTAAGGGTCTTACTGACCCCGGGATGACCTGTTCCTATGGAGGAGTGTGCATGGAAGATGAAGGGCATGCGGTGATCTTCATATACATACACCTTACCAGGTGGGCATGAAGGTGTGATGGGCAGGTGTTGTGATTGTTCGCAGAGCACTTCATCTAGGTCCCATTGGATGGGGTTGATGAATAACCTGGCGGGCAAGATGGGCTCTGGTTATTCTGGGGTATCCTCAAGGGTGTGTAGGCGTGGTAGTGTATCAGCTCTCATGTTCTTGGATCCAGGATGGTAAGCTATTTGGAAATGAAACCTGGTAAAGAATAAGTTCCACCTGGCCTGGCGAGGATTGAGCCTCTTGGCTTCTTTCAGGTATCGGAGATTCTTGTGGTCTGTTAGCACGAGAAATGGTTGTCTGGCCCCCACCAACCAGTGTCTCCACTCTTCCAGAGCAAGTTTTACTACAAGGAGTTCTCGATTGACAATATCGTAATTTCCCTCGGCTGGGGACAATTTCTTAGAGAAGAGGGCATTCTCGGAGTGCTGGGACAGGATGGCACCGACACCTATTGTGGAGGCGTCCACTTCAACGATAATTTTTTCTATGGGTCTGGATGTCGGAGCAAGGGAGCTTTTGTGAAGGCGGTTTTTAAAGTTTGGAAGGCCTGCTCAGCTTCGGGGGTCCACTGAGGTGTCTTTGGTTTCCCTTTTAGGAGAGACGTGAGTGCTGCGATCATCATGCTATACCGGTCGATGAAGCGGCAATAAAATTTTGTGAAGCCCAGAAATCTCTGAAGTTCCTTGATAGATTTGGGGGTTGGCCATGAAGTGATCGCCAGTGTTTTCCAGTAATTAATTTTCACCCCTTTTGCGCTGATGTGGTATCCCAGGAATTCGATGGAAGTCTGATGAAAGACGCATTTTTTAGCCTTTACATATAGAGAGAACTCTCTGAGCCGTTGGAGCACTTGGGAGACGTGACGCTGGTGATCTTCTTCATTGAGAGAGTAAATGAGTATGTCATCTATGTAGACGAGGGCAAAACGGTTCAGGAACTCACGGAGGACCTCATCCATGAAGCTTTGGAATACTGAGGGGGCGTTTACTAGACCATACGGCATTACCAAGTATTGGTAGTGCCTGCGGGGGTGATGAAAGCTGTTTTCCACTCGTCTCCCTTCCAAATTCTGACCAGGTTGTATGCACTTCGTAAGTCTAATTTAGTGAATATACGGGCATCCTTGAGCTGTTCATCACACATCACACGACGTGGTGTGTTTTTAAGCAGATCGAAGAGAAATCCGGCTGGGCGCTGACATCTCATTAAAGCCCATCAAAGAGCACGTTTGAGAGTTTAACCTCATGGCAGGCCCGAGTCGTATGACTTCACATGCAGACGAGGAACGCCCGGCCCTTTGTCTTGAGGATTCGGACATGATTAATGCATCACGGACAGCAGCCCAGCGGAAATCACACCAGAAATATACATGACCTGACAGTGACCACAGCTCAGAAATCAAACACGTCATCTGACTTCAAGACAACAAATGCGTCTTTGGTCGTTCAGAGCGTATGTAAGGATTCTGGATGAATAAAACACAAGAGCAATGGATGAAAGGATAAATATGTGTGATGTCAGAAGGCTCTGCAATTTCTTTCTAACATGCCTCCCTTTTCAATTATTGATGAGAGTTTAAGAAGCACCTGCTGAGATAGAAACACATCTCCACTCTCAACAAACCACTGTGACACGAGAGAGTGAGACAGAGAGAGAGAGTGTGTGTGTGTGTGTGTGTGTGTGAGAGAGAGAGAGAGAGAGAGAGAGAGAGAGAGGGATAGAGAGAGGAAACAGTGCCTCGGGCTAAGAAGTAATGAGTGCTTTTCCACTGAGGCTTTGGACCAACTATTTGAAAACTGTTTTGTGTCTTAATAAATCCTAAAAGTGTAATTTACTGGTGAAAGAGAAATAACAAAGGCGCTCGCGCTGCATTTGATAAAAACACTTGTTAGGGCTGATGCGTCAGAGGAGCCTCGGATGCAGATTGTTTTCTCTTTCTTCTTTCCTCAGATTGCTCTTGACGCCGTATGCTTCACGTCACTCTTCATCGGGTTTGTCTGCTGTTCGCCAGAGGCACTGAAAGACCAAGACACCTTGAGTCGAAACCAGACCTGTCACAAATAATATCACTGTCAGAGAAACGTCCGGTGACATCGGCCCCTCATTGCATTTTTATAAACACACACGATTATCGTGACTCTGGTCAGCAGGACCCTCTGCGTGATGAATGCCGCTGCGCTTATAGATGCTGTAATGTTCGTCGCTTTTATTAGCCGTGTGACGCACCCGCGGGCCGCTGCTGTCTGTCCATTACCAGAGTCCTGGAGTGGAAAATAAGAGTTTGCTCACACGAGTTTCAATGGAAAAGGCGCACGAATGTCATCAAGTCCTGATAGAAGTTCTCCAAGAAGATTGCGTCTTTAGAGGGAGAGAGAAGAGAGAAACACAAAGAGGAAGTTACTCAATAACCCTGGAGCCACAGTCTCACATGAAGCACTTCCTGGGTCAGCAAACAGCTGAAGAAAAGCATAGAAATGACTTTTGATGAATGCTTTCCAAAAGAGCCTCAAAACAAAAAAGATGTGTTGGTTTCCAATTGAAGACAAACCATGAAGTCCTTTTGGGTTCCTGCTTACAAGTGTTTTGTCCATACACTATCATTCAAAAGTTTGGGATATAAAAAATAAATAAAAATGTATTTGACAATAAAGACATTTATAATGCTAAAATATTAATATTTTAAACAAATGCTGTTCTTCTGAACTTTCTATTCATCTGTGAATCCTGAAATATGAAATGTATCACAGTTTCCACAAAAATATTGTGGGGCACAATTATTTTCAACGTTGATAATAATCAGAAATGTTTCTTGAGCAGTAAATCATTATATTATTCTGATTTCTGAAGATCATGTGACACTGAAGACTGGAGGAATGATGCTAAAAATACAGCAAAGATGTACATTTTAACAGATAGTCTACATTGCAACAATATTTCATTGTTTTACTGTATTTCTGATCAAATAAATGCAAATGCCTTGGTGAGCAGAAGAGACTTCTTTAAAATAAATCGTACTGACTTCAAACTTCCGAATGGTTTTGTTTCTCTCTCTTTTTCAAACAACCAATGACCAAAATGTCCATAATTTATGCTTTTTTGATGGGAAATGTCTTACCCCTGTCAGACTGACTAAATGAGTTTATTCTGATCTTTATTTCCCAGACAGCAAGCAGTTACGGCCCAGATCCAGCCCACATCTGGCTTGCATGGATTTCACGCAGGCCAGATGTGGACCGGATCTGGGCCAACACGATGTTGTCGTCTGGGTTATTCTTCACCAGTGGCACAATTATAACGCACGATCAATATCAGCTAGACTCCACACTGCTGCTGCTGATGCTGCTGCAGCATCTCTGTGTGAACTCAATCACTGAAGGTTGCAGGAAATCAGTGGACACTGAGAGCAAAGTTGGACGTTCTATCTCGTTTGGAAACTTCTCCGCAGATGAGCGTGTCGTAGGGATTCACTCACTCACTCACTCACTGTGTCCAGTCTTGGAGGAACCTTGCCATATTGTCAAAATAGTTTAATTTGTTTACATCCCATAGAGAGATGACGATCATAAAGATCCACCCTGTTAATTACGCAGGCGACAATCACGGGGCAAACCTGCGCACCCAGAGAAACCAGAGCTCCTTGTCATTGTTCCGGCAAGAAAGAATCAATAATTAGCGTAATTGCGAGCGCAAACGGAGATATGACGGACAGGGTCTGTAAAAACCATCAGCATCAGCGGCTAAAAAGATTTCTGGCTGCAGCTGCATGGCGACACAAATGCTCTTTCAGGCTTCGGGCCGGTGCTGCTGTTTACCCGCTAAATGTATGGAATCAGATGAGCACTAAAAACTACTATTACAGGTGATCCACAGAGTCAAATCACAGGCCTGCCGATCTGCGTGCGAGGAAAATTGTCCTAATGATGGGTTTGTGAGCCGGAGGGAGGGGGCCGCTGGCATTTTCCTCTCTCTCTCTCCGAGCGCAGCTGCACCTGTGTGCCGTGCCACCCTTAATGACATCGAGTGATATCATTAGAGCCAGTGTTCATAAACAGATGTTGAGCTCGTGCCTAAATACTGTCAGCCGAGCGCGTGCATCCTGAAACCGTATTATTTACATCCAACGTTTAAGTTTGTTGTGTTAATAACCCTGCCATTAGCGAGCAGGATGGGGTGCTGCTAATAAAAATGGCACAATCCCCAGCGCACCGAGTTAAGTACATCTTTATGGCGCGCTGAATACCGGTGCTATGTTTAGAGCCATTGTTTCTGTGTCTTCTCCCAACACTTAGCACCTTAGGGAGCTTACTGAGCACCTGCTCCACTGGGTTCAACCTCTGACATGCGGTGGATGGGAGAGAGAGAGAGAGAGAGAGAGAGACAGAGCAGGAGGAGAGAGAGAGAGAGAGAGAGAGAGAGGGGGAGAGAGGGAGAGAGAGCAGGAGGAGAGAGAGGGAGAGAGAGCAGGAGGAGAGAGAGGGAGAGAGAGAGAGCAGGAGGAGAGAGAGGGAGAGAGAGCAGGAGGAGAGAGAGGGAGAGAGAGCAGGAGGAGAGAGAGGGAGAGAGAGAGAGCAGGAGGAGAGAGAGGGAGAGAGAGAGAGAGAGAGAGAGAGAGACCTTTAGTAAGGCCATGTGGAACCGTGTCAGGATTTCTGACATTTTCCGGCCTGGAATACATCACGGCGTCTTCACTTCCCACAGCTGGATGACAAATAAGCAGCATTTTTTTACCCATCCAATTAAAGAAACTGGTTTAGCTCTAGCAAGATCATATCAATTAGCATGGAACATCATTCACAATAAGGCACTGTAGTTCAGCGTTCCTCAGGGTTTAAAAGTAAAAGTGCGAAGCATGTATTTTTGTGAAACACTTGTGATTATTATTTAAGAAATTATTTAAGTTTATTTCAGCTTTAATTGTTCCTAAATTGTCGATTCTTGAGTAGGGACATCTATTTTTTTGGCTGAAAAATTAAATGCATCTCTCGTTTTCTAGTTACTCAGTAGTTAATTAGCAACAGTAATTAGTTACTCTACTAGTTATATTACTTTTCCTTCATGCCCCACAGCAGTAAATCCTTCTCAAATGTTACTAACTGCCTCATCATTGCATCGCTGTTTTTACCAGTGGTGCTTGATAGTGACTTTTAAGTAAAAGTGTTGTATTATCCCAGACGGCAACATAGTGTTGGCCCAGATTCGGCCCGCGTCAAATCCATGGGGGTCAGAAGTGGGCCGGATCTGGGCCGAAACTGCTTCCTGTCTGGGTAATCACATTAATTTTCATGTGGAGCTAATTGTAGCTATAATTTCTCTATTACCCATATACAAATCTGATATTTCATGATGTATTTTATGAAAAGAAATCATATAAGTTAATAAGAACTTTGTGTTTCTGTTTTCTAAACAGATTTTAATTAAGCAGATAGTAATTATTTACACTAGTTAAGTAAACGTATGCCCAACACTGGTAATTAGTGAGTGTTTTAGTGGATTTTATGACTTGAAATGGCTTGAATGGTGCAGCTTTCCTTCCTGATGAAACTGTTTCCCAGACAGCAAGCAGCTTCGGCTCAGATCCGGCCCACATCTGGGCCACATGGATTTCACGCAGGCCAGATGTGGACCGGAACTGGGCCAACACGATGTTACGGTCTGGGTAAGTTAGTGTTTGTGGGGTCTGTCTCAATTTTTTACCATAGAGCCTTTGGTTACATTTTTCTATTTTCTGTTGCTGGACAGAGACAGGATTCAGGAAAAGGAAAGTGTTTGATTGGATGAAACACCCTTTAGTGTAAGATGATGTCATGGATGTTTTTTCCCCACATTTTCTTGAAAGCATATACATTTTATGTGTGCATGTCTGTTTAAGGTTTATCTTAAATCAACTTTTAACAGTACACTATGATAAATAATGAGCTCAAAATTCAAAATGAACACATGTAAATATTGTGATTAAACTTCTGAAACTGTCTGTAATTTAACGTTTATTGTCTGTATCAGGGTTATTATCAACTGAAACTGAAACCAAAACTATTAAAAACATTGTTCATTGAAACATAATAAAAGGGGTCTTTTTAAAAGATCATTGTAACAGAATATGTTGAAATGCTTTAATGTTCAAAAAACATTATTTTTCAAATACTGTAAATTATTGCATATATAGTACTGTACTATGCCCCTCCTCTCTCAAAAGAGATGTTTTCTACAAAGTCCCTCCTTTTGACAAGAGCAGTCTGCTCTGATTGGCCAACTGACTGAAATGTGTTGCTGTTCTGTTGTAAGTAATTTGAAAGATTCCTAAATTCATCTACTTTCAGAAGAACAAATAAAGCGCTTCTGCTTTCTCCTCGATACACACACATCTCCCTGACATGACTGCTTCAACACTAACTGTGTTACTGAAACCACACCTTCTTTCTTTTGTGAACATTTGGGCGGCATTACACAAATATTTCCACACAGTGATGTAGACGTGTGGGGGCGTGTTTAAAGAGGTGTTTAGGGGCGTGGCAGAGCCTTAGCTGTGATAAAGAATATCTCTTTGGACTTGAGACTTTAGTCTTTGCAACTTTACAGATCTTCTTCATTCACCAAGAGCTCGCAAAACTCCAAAGACAAAAGAAAAACAGAAATTGCATTATATGACCCCTTTAAAGGCATAAAAATGAAAACTAAGAAAATAAAACAAAAAGCACTAAAATTACAAACTAAAAAAACTAACTAAAATGTCAAATTAAAGCTGAAAACGCAATTATAAAATTCTAAATTTTAACAACAACTATGATAGCACGTAATCAAGTCGGTCCTTCCATTGTAAATGCATTAATGCAACATATTTTCTACTTTAATCAACAGAGAGCCTCAAGGCTCTTTAACTGTATCAGTAAACAGATTTCGATTGGTCAATGCTTCATTGCTTAATTAAGCACTCTTTTAATGTCTTTAAAATTTAAAATATTACAAGAAACCTTGAATGCTGCTTTTGCCTTTGAGCATTCGTAAATGAAGTTGCATGTGAATGATTTGATGCTAACAGCAGAAGCGTTGCACGTGTGTTTGAATCTGAGAGCATGCATCTCATTTAATCCGCAGACATTAGCGGTGGTTCTCTCTGTCTCTCTGACAGGTTTTCATCGTTAACCCGGGTCTGTCCAGTGGAGTGTGACTGCCGTCTCTCGGTGTGGCCATTAGGCCCGGTGTGCACGTCCACGAGAAGCGTCCTCGCGCTCCTAAAACCCCTCTAATTATTTCCTTGGGCAGCAGCCTCCGAGATGGAAGGTAATTTCTAACCTTTCACGTGCACCTGGGGAACCTCCTCGCGGGAGCCAAGGTGTCTGTGTGGCATTCAGTCATCAAAACATGACCTTTAATGGCCGCTCGGAGAGCAGTTGGCACTGGTGGCACACGCCGCCTGATGCTAATGTTGATGACTAATTTATGCAGCAGCCGTCTGATCAGCAGCGGCTCTTAGGTAGCGAGAGAGAGGGACGGGTGAAGACAGCCATCAGTGGTTAAAGACGCTCGGGAGGGGTTGTTATTTAGGACACGGGCACCAGATGAGCAGGTGGGGTATTTATGTCCAACACGCTCTGCATCGGCCCGAGCAGCATGTCTGACCTTTAGCAGGAGGTTATTTGTGCAGATTGCAGAAGAGCAGAGTGTGTGTCAGGTGTGTGTTACAGTGATGTCACTGTCTGTTACCTGAAGGAGGTTTGACACTGTTGAATAAGATGCTTGCCAGTTGGTTAGTAAATTCATTAGGCATCCATAGCATTGGTTTAAAAAATATATATATATATATATATTTTTTATAACGTCTTTTTTCATCTAATATTTAAAGTTTACATCATTTCAACTTTATTTAAATTATTTATTAGTTTTAGCTAACAATAACACTGCCAGAAACAATAATAAGGAATAAAAATTCCACAGCATTATACTGTGGTGAATGAAGTTATTGTGTTGTGTGAATCTGTGAGGTGAATTAGTGTGAAATTGGCATCATGTGATCAGCTCCTGATTGCTCAGATCAATGATGCAGCTTTACCATGTTTAGCTAATGCTTATTTTATTACACAAGCCAAAATGAAACACATTTATTATGAGATGGGAGCAGCTGGTGTGTGTGTGTGTGTGCGTGACGTCAGCGTGCTGTAGTATCTCCATCTGCTGAAGAATGGCAGATTTATTTATATGATCTGAATGCAGCATGTGGGCAGCAATCGCACAAAGAGCCGCATGAATGGAGAATTTACACTCAATCATCCACACTATCCAGTTTATTGTTGTTATCAGTAGTGGTGGCTGCCTAGCAACACCCTAGAAACCATCTAATAAAAAAATAAAATGAAAATTACAAAAAGTTTATTTATTTATTTAATTTTTTGCAACGATGCAACAGAATAACCTTTTTTCTTCAAAGAACATTTCTTCAGCTAGAGCTCTTGTCTATAACAGAGAAACAGCAGGAGAACTTGTTCTCACCCTGAAGACAGTTTCTGTTCCATCTCATGCCTGGGAGGTCATTAATTTAGAAATATTGTGAAAACATATGGGGAAAATATGCAGAGAGAGAGAGAGAGAGAGAGAGAGAGAGAGAGAGAGAGAGAGAGAGAGAGACCCAGGGCAAAGGGTTTCCAAGCTGCTCAGAATCATCCGTAAGACACTGCTGTAGATCTTAATGTTATTAATTATGTATATATAAAACATGAACATATTGTTTGACCATGAAGTGTCACAGTATGGATGTATTTGAAGCACAATCATATCCGTTGTCATTTTCAGAACGATGGCGTTATTGCATGCGACGTGAAGATCTGCGTCGAGAGACAAACACATTCACTTCCATTTCTGCGGCGTCTAAAACAAAGCCCAGCCAAATCAACTTTCTCATGCAAATAGAAACATTTAGCTAAAATCGAGTTTTTATAATTGCATTGCCATGTGATTTATTGAGCAGACACGACAGATCCGAGCAGAAAAACAATCATCTTCCTGCATATTTGCACATAAATATTGTGCGCTGAAAATGCGATGTAGACGTAGCAGTCAGAGAAAGATGCTGATGACATTGGGTTCTGACAGAGTTTCTTACGTAACGTGAATTATCATTTTCCCAGTGGGAGGGTGACACGAATTCAGTCGCAAAGGTCAAAGTGAAGCAAGCGTTTTCCTCCGAGCGACGTCACCGAGCGCCATAACTTCAGCGCGAGAGATTCCGGCGCATGTCTGCGTGTCGCATCGTGATTTATACAGAGACCCCGCGTCCCCTCACACGACTACATCAACATTAAACCTCAAAATTACACGTTCTATCACTGGCAGCTCACCTGAGGATTGCATTACTGAAATACAGCATACATAATTAATGCTGAGAAACAGAGCGCTGCGAGTCGCCATGCACACAATCTCATAAAGAGCTTCATGCTTCTGTGTTCTCTCTCTCTTTCGGTTCTGTTGTTTAGTCCTCTCATATATCTGGACGTGGCCCTCAGGGGCCGCAGGACCCCATCTATATTTACAGAGTTTGTAAGGTGAGCAGCGTATCAAAATGACTCAAGCCTTCTTTTTTTATTATAGTTTGCTTTCTCTATAGATGTCTGCCATTATTCAGCTTAAAGAAATAGTTCAGATAAAAACAAGCATTCTGCAATTATTTACTGATGAAGTTTTCATAAACTATACTGATAAACAATGCAACTTAATGAAAAGGCCTCATATTTTCTGATTCCCATCAGGCTGGTCAATAAAATCAGTCAATAAAATAGATGTTAATGTTAAAAAGAAGTATCTACAATGCATCATTTAACAAAGGAGTGGAAATCAAGAAAATCTAGGAATCTTCAGAAACATTCATACATGTGAAAATGGGCTGAGAAACAAACAAATAGTTATAATCTGCATCAGATTTGGACAGGAATCATGTGTTTGTGGTGTTTACTCTTGATTAAAGGATAAAACAAGAATTTGTTACCTTATAAATGCTTATCAAAAGCAAAAATGCTACAACATGCATCCTATTTTTAAAGACTTGAAAGAACAAAACAGACAGTATTTTTTAAATCAGCAGCATAAACCTGTAAGAAACATCTACTGGATTTAATTCAGCAGCTGTGATGCAGAGCAATGCAATGCATGTACAGTATTTGAACTAGTGTTATGATACTTGACAGTCACTATCCTTTGTTTGTTTTCATTAAATGGAAAAGATGCATTCAAACACTCTGCTAAACATTAACGTTTGTGTACTACAGAAGTTAGAGTTGAAGATAAAAAAATGTAAGAAACAAGACTTGGATTTCATGCTTATAATCATACTACCCCTTTAAAGCAATCACCCCTGAATGCATCCATTTGAATTCACTGTGAATGAGGGACTGTCGCTGAATCAGGTGTGTGTGTGTGTGTGTGTGTGTGTGTTCGAGATGGGAAGGGCAAAAATCCCTCAGGACTCCGGCAAACATTGCTGCCCTACAAATTAAACCGGTCGCCTCTATTGCTGGAGACATGCTCATGTCTTATTTATTAAGGAGAGAAAAGGAAAGGATGGTGGCGGCAGGCGGGTGAAAGAGAGAAAAACTTTAGTGCATATGGAGTGTTTGGTTGCGAGCAGCAGGCAGAGGGATCTTGGCTGCATGCGTGTGTGTGTGTGTGTGTGTGTGTGTGTGTGTGACGGTACGGAGGCCAGGTCCTTGCTGCAGGCGGCTCAGGCTGGCCAGGGTACCGCAGGAGAGCAGATGGACAGCCAAAGCTTGTAGTCACACTTACCTTCGCTGCTAAAACCCTAATCCCACAACGCAGTCTCCTCCAAGGTGGTCTCACCGCGGAGAGGGGCCACAATCTGGACGGCAGGATTCGCTGCCAACCTCTCACTACACAGACATGCAAATGGACCCGTCGCAGCAGCTGACCGCCAGCCAGAACGCCACTTCCTCAGAGTAATTAAGACACCTAGAAAAAACAGAAAACGAGGAAGATCACAACTTTGAGACGGAGCAAGAAGAGAAGGTGTGCGGGCGAAGGCTGTTCGTGTCATTTCGGCCCCATCAGTAGCACAAATCGGGGTCTTAATTGGCCAAGTATCCTGACGAGCATCGCATTTACGGCAGAGCAGCGAATCAGAGCGATATCAGTCAGCTGGGAGATTTGGCCCTCGCTGCGGCGAACAGATCCGCTTACTGGAGCCAGTTTGGTGGGTAAATAGAGGACAGATGTTAATGTGGTGGCTAGGATACAGTACAGGGATAAATGGACAGAGATAAACACCGTTTCACCTCTGAGCGGTAAAAGAGCTCCGTCAGAGTGATTCTGCTTACCGACAAATACAGAAATGTAAAGTTGGAGCTGATGGTATGACGTTCAGCTCATCTCTTGTTAATGTACATGAGAATCTGCAACTTTAACAAATTGATCTGTTTGTTTGAGAGGCCCGACATGTCAACCCGTGGCTCAACCAATCACGTGGGTTTAGGGCGGGACTATCTGTTCTGACCAATGACAGACAGGGGAGTGTTTTAGAAACCTGTGAACTCCTTTCTTAATTCCATTTAATGCTTCTAGTGGTGCACTGTCAAAGGGATAGTTCACCCAAACATTAGACAACTGGGATAATGAAACACTGAGACATTTTTATATTTTCTTTTGTGTTCCACTGGCAAAAGAAAGTCATACTGGTTTTAAACCACATAAGGGAGTGTAAATGATGACAGAACTACTATTTTTGAGTGAAGTATTCCTGTAAAGGTTAGGGCAATTCTCAAGATTTGCTTTCTCTTATGCAGTTTAAACTCAAGCGCCTGTTAAGTGCAGAGTTGTAGGTCTTTTCTGTCAGTGATCTGACGGCAATCTCCTTCCCCGTGAGTTTTTCGGATGTTGGATGGCTGGATTGTGAACGCTGACCTGACACCCTGTCCTCATTGAGCTCTGATGGAAATAGCCAGTGCTCATCTAAAGGTCAAACTCATACAGCAGGTCAAACAGGCTAATTGTAAAATTTAGTCATGGTTGCTTCAGGTTATGATCATCGACAGAATTATACAATAATTAAAGGTCATTGGATTTGCATTGGAATCCATTATTTCAAAGAGAGGCTCGGGCATGATTCTGCATCTCATTGACTGTTCAGTCTGACTGTTTGAAGAGATCTCGGCGCTGAGAAACATCCCTCACTTCCACACAGACACAGAAACAAACGACAGGTGTCCAGACCTGCTGTCCATCTGTCCAGACTCTCTGAACACAGATTAAAAGATAGACAGACAGACAGATAGATACAACTGATACAGCAACTGACGTATTGATGATTATCCAGGGTTTTTTAATGTTTGTTGATAAGTTTGTGTCTTTGTTAACTTCATCTCAGCATGAGAATCATCTGAAAGTGTCTCAGCAGTCATAAACCCTCCATCTGCGGCAGCGGGCGATACGCAGCGCAGGGCGTTTTAGGATGCAGGAGCCGCTCTGAGTGTTTCAGATTTGGCATTTCACCTGTGGGCATTGGCCGTGATTGAGATGCATGGAAGAGCTGCGGGAAGAAACCGCTGCTGCTCTAATTGGCCCAAGAGTGCCTCTAATTCCTGCATCTCTATGAGACCTCCATTTTAAAAGAGCATAAATCAATTAATGGAACGATAATGTGTTTCTCATTTCTGTCCGATGCCTGGCAGAAAGTTTGAAGAGCGAGAGAGAGAGAGTGTTAGTCACCTACTGTAGCCTCTAATAGCACATACATTCATTACTGACGCTGTGGAGTCGTCTGCCTCTCTCACACGCATCTATAGAATTAACGTGCGTCTTCTAATGAATCCAAACCCTTCCTGCAGAGCGTCCCTGGAAATGGCCTGTTTCAGTAATTCACACTTTCCTGAACTTAGTTAGAGTTCTTTGAAAGAGGATTAAGCAGCTCCAGGAAATGTCGCTGGTTAAGTGCTTCTGTGAGGGACAGAAAGATGGAGCGGCAGGAGGATGTGAGAGCAGAGGAGGTTAAAAGCAGTCATGGCTGGCCGGCTCAGAGCTGCGGAGTCAAAGCTGAGTGCTGGACCAGACACACACACACACACGCACACACACGCACACACACACGCACACACACGCACACACACACTTGCACACACACACACACACACACACACACACACACACAAACACACACACACATGCACGCACACTGCTATGCTTGCATTGAAACGTGCTTTCAGATCAAATGAAAACGGTTTGCTGGTCTCGGTCGATCTCCTGGCCTGAGCAAGTGGGAAGGGTTTTTGAACAGTTTTGTGCACATCACAACCAGTCATGCTGGAAGACCAGCTTAAACCAGCTAAGACCAGCAAACCTTCTAAGGCTGTATTAATAATAATAATAATAATAATTATTATTATTATTTTTTTTTTTCTTCAGTCAAACAGAATAAACACAATATAACAAATAAAATTAGGGTGGTGAAAATGGGATTTAGAGGATCTGGCACAATTTCATAAGAAAACAGATTTAGATATAATTACAGAAAACAGATTTTTATAATTATTTGGTTACGTACTATTTATATATACAATGCCAATACTGTAAAAATCCAATGTGGTGTATGAGTTAAGAGAAATACCATAATATTAAACCACAGACCCTGGGACATCGCCATCTACTGGCCTGGCATGATAATACAGCGCTTTTAGTCATTCTTGTGGATCTGTGTTAACGAGTATTGTTTTGACAATGCTGTTGTCTGTACACAAAACTACGGAGCCCCGCACATGACATGCAAGAAAAAATAAATAAATTGTGTGCATGATTTAATAATTCGTTCAATCAATTTACTAAAACGTGAACACGATTACTATTGCGTTTCCTTCGATTTACTATTGCGTTCGCTCGATTTGCTAAATCGTGCGCACAATTTATAAATCGAGGGAATGCAATAGTAATCGTGTGCATGTTTTAGTAAATTGAGGGAACGAATTAGTAAATTGTGCGCACTATTTAGCCTTATATTTTTCCCTGTGTGTTATGTGCGGGGCTCCGTACAAAACTTTTCAAAAATGCAAAGGAAAATGGTTTAATTTTTCAGTAAAACCATTGTTGTGTAAACGTACACTTAGTTAACTATAATAACCCTCAAAAGCATTGATAAAATGACTTACTTAAAACAGACTAGTTTTGTGCAGTGTAGGTGTGTTCTATAGTTAGTCATTAGCAACATGAGTTTGGCTTTGACTCTCGATTAGAATCAATAGTGAGTTGTGTGTTGTGTTTCATTAGAAAAGCAGTATTTGTATGATCCGTGGAGTCGCTGCTGAACAAAAACACTCAAAATCAGACACTGAGGTTCCGTTCGGATGAACTGCAGAGCTTATGGCCCAGCCAACAAACATTTTTAAAGCTATAATGATAGCCCCAGCCCTGATCCCTGTCATATTTAGTAGCTCTGGCTGTCATGAAGAACTCATGGCCTGTTTGTCCATCATATTTCCAGCTGATGCGCTGAGCCGTGATTCACAGACATGTGTAATACATAACAGCTCTTCACCAGCAGAAAAAATACCTCTGAGTTCTATTTTTCATAAGGTGAACCCTTCCAATATTAATGAGCCGAGAGGCCGTACATCAAGTACATACACGTTATATTAAAATTTATGAACGACTTCATGAAAAAGCACTCTGGTCGTGCCGGTGAGACGGGACAGATCTGGAGTGACACAGACACATGGGGCTGGTTTCATGAAACGCTACCTGTCAGCTCAAGACAGATCACGAGAAAGAGACGGATACGACATGACCAGCTGCTTTTTAGGAATAGTTGTTGTCTAGTAATAATCCCCGGCATTCTGACATGACTCTGAATGGACAGCTGTAAATGGCCTGAGACACTCTGTACACAGACATGTGAACACCAAAGATATTTCCCAAACTGTGCCTCTTCTGAGAACATACAGTTTTCTTGGAAACGTTTTATCTTCATGCATTTTGAATAATTTTATTTTTGCAGTCTTTAATGTATATTTGTTATCGTCTTTTTACTTTTGATCTGAAAATATTACAATTCTGTTATAAAAAAAAAAAATCATTATATTGTTATTGTGTGTCACTTATATGCATTCTCAGTGATTCCACGGAAGATGTTTAGCAGGTAACAGCATAAACTGTTTTCTACAGTCCGTTTCCCCTTTCAGCTCAACAGAAGAGAATCTTGCTGAACAAGTTAAATTTAGTTCCACTGTCGAAATGTTTATGACAAGCTACTTGAATAAGACATCTGGTTTAATGACACTTAATGATATCTGAAGAAAGTTCTAGCTCCCTCTTGATAACTGAGGTTTGTTTGTTTGTGCCTGTATATTTGTGCATGTATGTGCTTGTGAATGTATGTAATTGTGCACCTGTGCTTGTACTTGTACTTGTGCACTTTTTTACTTGTGCACGTGCACTTGTGCATGTGCAGTATGTCCTTGTGCATGCGTACTTGTGCACTTGTGAATTTGCAGTATGTCCTTGTATATGCACTCGTGTGCACTTGTGCATGTGCAGTATGTCTTTGTGCATGCATGGCCTGATATTATTTTGATAAGTTCATTTTCAGACCAGGCCTTCAGATTGTTTTAAGAACCCAAACATGCAATCTTCATGAAGGAACAGGTATTTATTTATTTGATCATCTCAAACTTATGTTCCATTTAAATAAATACAGCATGAAGATTGCAATGCATAAACTGAAGTGTGTAAAGTCACTGGTGTCTGTCCAGAGGTCAGATGTTCCTCCTCATTCACGATACATCAGCTCTCATATATGAGCCACATGCATGTCCCATAAAGCTCCAGTACAGCAGCTTATAAACAGAAATCCAGCCCGCTGATAGTGTCAGGGCAAACACATTATGAGGGTGTTTGATTATGCTGCGCCTGTGTGTTTTATGTTAAATATGAGCTTATGTGATCAGCACACTTCCCTCTATATTCCAATATACTTTATTATAGATTTTAATTGTGTCGTGCACACGCTCTGGATATGAAGTGCTATCTTTCACGCGCTGGAAAACCAACAAAGAGTCTTTTATTCTGTCTGCGGTTCATCCCATGCTATTAAAAGGTCTGAAATATCTCTGAAGATATTTTGCTCCTAATTGGAAATAATTAACTTTGCCATCTCGGAGGCTTCAAAGTTATATTGTTCCTTTATGTATCTGAGTAATTAATTTTTAATTTAACAGTTGAATGCAAATTCTCATCCGCAAATATTATTCATCATTTTTTTACTGTGCCAAATACTGAAATATTTATAATCGTGCCCACAAAAGAGTCCAGACGCAGAATGAAGGAACTGTTTTGATATTTAATGGCAGTTTTCAGAGTTTTTCTGTCCGCAGTGAAGATGGCACAGCTTTACACGTCCAGTCTGAGACGTCTTTTCAACTCTTCTCCCTCGAACACACCCGACTTCAGTCATTAACAGCCTGAGAGTCACCTACACCCGTCTGACGCCGCATTACCATACTGGCCTGAAAACGTCACTTTGCTACAAAATTATTCTTAGTAATTTCTTTGTTCTCATCTTTGTTCTGTGCAGTTGATTAAAACACACACACAGACAGATCTCTGCTGCTTTGAATGAAACAGGTTTAGATGCTGATGTTCATTTAGTTTAATTCACACTTTTGCACAATTATGTAAAGTCTGAATATGTTCAGTTGGAAGTCGTGTCCTCAGGGTGTGTGTTAAAGAACTGTACAGTGTGTGACCCTGTTTACACACCAAACACATCTCTACACATGACAACTAATAAGAAACATACAATACAACTAAAATAGAACCATTAAGGTACTGTGCAAGTTGTAAACATTATACATTTTACATAATAATTGAATAAATAATAAATTTTTTCAAATATGTGGAGTTAATCTCTACTCTAATTACAGTAATAAAAGAGAACATTACTGCAATGCGAAAAAAGGTGAATTATTTTACATCATGTTGTTTCTGCTTAATTAATGTTGATTATATTGATTAGGTATTATAAAAGTATTATATAAGTATTATAAAATAAAGGCTGAATGTAGGCCAATTACAGTAATGACAATTGTAAAATAAAATCTAAAATATGAAAATTATTATAAAATTTTTTACAAAATTTGTATTTTGTAAAATGTATTTTATTAATATCTTAAAATATTGTTTTGAACGTTAACTAACAACTGACACTTCCGCTTCATTCTATTTTTTTTTATTTTTATTAATTATTATTATTATTATTATTATTATTTTTTTTTTTTTGCGCATTTGGGTCTTATGGGTTTTAATGCATAAATGCGGAATGAATCAGCGCCAGAAGATCCGAGGTCTGCTGGACAGAGAATCTGGCTCCTTTGAGCGCGCGCGCACACACACACTCTCTCTCTCTCTCTGGCAAGCGCTTCTTCCTGGAGCTCATTTACAATCCCAGCAACGCGAATTTTAGCACGACAGGTGTTAATAGATCCAAAAACTAACCCCTCGCGTTCTCGCGCGCTCGTTTCACACACTCGTGCGCGCGCGCCGCTCGAGCTGCTGGATCAGAGGTGACACCTGTCCGTCCTGTCGTCCAGGTTCTGGGGACAGATGCTCTGGTCTCTCTGGAATATGAAATCCTCTGTGGATGCGAGCAGCAGACGGGTTCGACGTGCAACAGTGGGGCAATGAACAACATCTCATAGTTCATCTGCTAAACTCTGAGATTCATGTCATCAACTCAGTGTCATGTTTATGGACATACAGTGGTCGGACTCTACTTTGAGTACTTTAACATGGAAATTATTCAGTACAAGATATCAACAGAATTATGAGAAGTCAGAGACGTGAGAAAAACTCAAGAAGAATGAATTGATAAAAAAACGAATTGTGAGATATAAATGGAAATCTGAGGAAAAAAGTCAGCACTGCTAGATAAAAGTCAAATTTATTTTATTTTATTGACTAACAAATCAATTTCAAGATGTTAATTCTCAATTCTGAAAATACATGTTGGAATTGTGAAACAAACACAAATATGTTAATTTAGAATTCTGAGTTTCTGTCTTGACATTCTGAGGAAAATAAAACTCAGGATTAATAAATAAATAAATCTAACAAAAGATAAAAAGTCATGATTACCTTTTATATGACCTTGAGTCTCACTAAACTATAAACGGGTGAATGTTCAGTGAAGCAGGTTTGAGTTCACAGAAACAGATCTCACTCCATTCACACTGCGTCTGGAAACACATCGGACTCCAGAGCTTCAGAACAGCACAGACTCTGCAGCCAGATGTTCACTTTGAAGATTTGACCTTCCTGATTAACCACACACACACACACACACACACACACACTCCAAAACACCTGCTTGGAAAAATGCTTTACTTTCATCTGAATCATGTAGGCTGTAAAATGACTGAAAGTATCAAACGCTGCAGATTTTTCACACTCAAATATTCATACGACTGACAGAAAACACTGGTGTTCTCGCTGAATGTTTTCATTTCCTTTCCTTTTTTGAAGACGCTTTCCTCAACGCATCAGTCCTAAACCTTTTCACTGCCTTGTTTGTATTGTTGTATTCTGCTCTCTCTCTCTCTTACACACACACACACACACACACCCAGCGAGAGCATGTTTCTGGACCTCTGTCAACAGCAATGAAGCACTTCTCCATTTGTGTGAAATGTTTCTGGCATCCTGCAGCATTTGCATTCATTTCCCATCAAGTGTTTTTTGCAGCGCTGCAGACAATAGTCTCGCCGAGGACGTCTGATTAGGATGTTAAAGCTGCACAGGGCTCTTCCTGCTCCGCGTATCTGATGCAAGCTGATTATTCTGGAGTGAGAATTTCACTTTGATACGTCTGATGATGAGGCTGAAGAGAAGGCAGATAAGAGAAGAGACGTCCGAGCAGATTTCACTTAAGGAACTTGAGAAAGTCCAAACACATCATCTTCAACGTTACATCTGGAAAACTTTAAATAAAATTAGGAGAGGAGTAGTACAGGCGTTTGGCAGGTCTGCAGCTGACAGGGGTTTAGGATTCTGAGTCAAAATGAAGACAAAAGATGTTTGGAAAACCTTTTTTTTTTTTTTTTTTTTTGGCCAGTTAACGGAGGAGCTGCATAAAACATTGAATGTCAATCTCAGGAATTCAAAATTATATGAATATTCTTTTTTTTCTTCTTTTTTTTTCTGATTTTATGTGAGATTGAAAATTCAAACAATACAATGCAAAACAAAAGAAAGTTGATTTGTTGTTTACTAGAAACCATTTTTTTTTTAAAATAATTGATTTCTGATAATCATCCCTTTCCATTTAATACCCTTATTTACTTACAATAATATAACATAACATAATATAACAGTTCTTCAAACTGGAAATTTAGAGTAAAAAGAAAATATATTAAGTAATCTTTTGGAAATGCCTAAATGGCTATTTTTATCCTGTTATTCCAAAAACGGTTACTATTCTAAACCATTTTATTACAATGAGAAAATAGAAAACACACACACACACACACACATATATATATATATATATATATATATATATATATATATATATATATATATATATATATATATATATATATATATAAAGGAGAATAAATAATTGGAACAATGATAATTAATAAATAATTATATATCATATGACATATTTCAATATACAACATTATTTATTTATTTTATTTTGATGGACACAAACCACAAGAATCCACTCTTGTTCTTCCTGGACTGCAATGTTTGGCCCGTCACACACACATCAGGGAATGACTGGTGGATCATGAATGCAGTCAACACTACAGTTTGTGTAAAAACGGAGGAAAAAGAGGGCGATTATTAATGTGTTTGTACCAATAATTAAAGGAAAGAGTCTTGAGCGATCAGCTCTGAACAAACGTTACGTGAGACAGACGGAGGGACGGATGAATGGTGTACAGTATGTGCAGTGCTGGCCGTGTGTTTCTCTCCTTCTATTGTCCGTGTGTGTGTGTGTGTGTGTGTGTGTGTGTAAGGCCTGGGTTCCTGATCGCGTCACAGATTGCAGAAAGTTATGCCAAAAACGAGAGAGAAAGAGAGAAAGAGAGAAAGAGAGAAGGTGCCATGATTCTCAGAGAAAAGCCCAGATTCACTGTCAACACTGCAATCTGTGCTTCTGTCCACACCATGAGCTCTGTGACTTCACACACACACACACACTGATCGCTCACCTTCCACACACACTTACACAACTCAACAAAACAACACAACTCCTGCTACAGATCTCATTCATGTCATGTGTGTGTGTGTGTGTGTGTGTGTGTGTGTGTTTAAGTGTGTAAGGTTAGAGCATGCAGAAGAACATCATCTGGATCATCAGTTCATGTTAATACTGTTGTGTTTATCAGTGGCACACAAATGGAGATGTGTGTGAGTGTGTGTGTATGTGTGTGTGTGTGTGTGTGAAACCACACAGTTCATGTTGTCAAAGAGCAGTGTGAAGTTTCTGACCAAATGAAGCTATATAACAAATGACAGCGTCTTCATTTTTCTTCAAATAGTTGCTTTACAGTATTTTACAGTAAATATTACAGTATGCTAAAAAAAAAGGTGTAGAGATGGTTTTCACACAGAAACCGCAAATACATTTCTCAAACAGTTACAATGAATCGGCAAGTAAGAGCTAATTAAATGTGTAATTGTAAAGCAGAAAGACTGGATTGTATTTTCTTGTTAAATGCACTCAAACAGTCTTTGTTTTATTATAACTTCATCATCTCAAGGTCCCTTTCTAGCTAATTTCGCCTCACTGAACTCCTAGTTACTGCTTATTAATAGTTACTTATTTAGGCAGTTGTTAACATTAGGTATGGGGTTGGATTAAGGATTTAGAATATGGTTATGCAGAATAAGTGCGTTATAAGTACTAACAAACATAAACAGACAATATGCTAGTAATAAACAACTAGTTAACACTGAGAATTGGTCCCTAACCGAAAGTGCTACCAAATCTTTTTTACAGTGTATCTTATTTAAAATTGGCACCAATATTTCATATGTAACATCTATTGTTAATACTAATCATAATTCCAAGTTATATGTGTAACTGTGGCAGTTTGTGGTTGCCAAGCAACACAGCATCAGAGTGTCAACAGAATCAATGAACTCAAACGGCTCGTCCAATCAGAATTGAGAACTACTGATTTTATCAAATAGAATTCGGTTGGTAAAACCCCAGTGTGTGTGTAACTGTTTCTAGAGTGTCTAGACTGATCTGTGAGGAGTTACAGTAACCGGAGCTAACTCATACTTTGGGTTAGATGATGGCCAGAAAAAAAAAAAAAAAAAAGATCCTGAAACCCAAATGCAGACGACATCCAAGCAGGTTTCTGCTTGACTGTGTGTGTGTGTTGCAGTCAGAGACACTGGAGGACAGGCCGTAGTTTTACATGCACAGCTGCTGTGTGTGATGTTCAGATCTTCACTGTAATCTTCACAGTCTCTATAAGTCAGTCATCGGCAGAGAAGCACTCTGTGACTCTTTTTCCCGACATGTCAACTCTTCACTCAACCAATCACGTGAGTCAGGGGCGGGGCTATCTGTCTGACTGACCAATGGCAGATGGTGGAGTGGTTAGTGCTCTTGATGGACACTTGGTTATAAAGAGGATCATAATGCACATTTATGTTAAGTTTCACATCACAGCACAAGGTTCACCTCCAAAAATCCATTGCAGAACTGCTACCGTTTTAAAGTGTTAATTAGTGAGTCTCTCTCTCTCTGTGGTTTGTTGGGTTTTTTTTTTTTTACCCGTGAGCGGTCCGTATGTCCATATGTCAGGGTCAGATCAGAGCGGCTCGAGTCCAACAAACCACATTCACTTCATCTGTGTCACATTCACATCTGATCCAGTACAATATCTGAGCAACACATCCAAGTCTTTATATATCTGTCAGGGTTCTCACAAGTCTTGACAGATGATTTACCCTCATTCTTCCAGTGTTTACTGAAGAAAACACACTTTGATTCTGTCAGTTTCACGAATGATTCATTTAGAGTTAGGGTTGGGTTAGGGTTAGTACATAGTTCAATGCTTCATGTGTTTCATCTCTGTTTGTGCAGGAAAAATCCCTTTATAATGGATTGAATTAGAACAATGTTTGATGTGTGTGTGTGATCGGTTATTCTATAAATGTGATTGGCTTTAGTGTAACAGTGATTCCATCAATGATTAATTCCTTCATGATTGTTCGGTGGTCAGTTTACAGTACAGTCAGAGCTGTGTGTGTGTGTGTGTGTGTGTGAGTTCGGTGGTGATCTGTCTGCTAACTGTAGGGTGCAGCAGTCATCTATGTTAGAAACACACAGACGCTGTGTTACCGTGCTTCAGATCAAACACTCACAACACAGAGCCTTACTTCATTTGCTGTTCAGAGACTGGAATCCTCACACCACAGTCATTCGTGGGTCATTTACAAAAACTCAATTATTTCTTAAAGACTATGATATGCAACATTTAAAAAGATTATATATAAATTCTTTTTTTTCTGTAAAATATGAATTTTATATTAAATCACTTTTCATTTTAATTATTTATTAAAAATGATCATATAATGTTTTCTTGTTTGATTACCAGGGAACACAGTGATAATATGGAAAGCTTGAATGTGAAGTGAATGCTTGGTATCTCAACCATTTTTTTAATGTTTTTAATAAGAAATCTCTTCTGCTGCATTTATTTTATCAAAATACAGTAACGATTGTAAAATTTTGTTAGCAGTTCTGAATCTGTGTTAAAGTGTAATGTATTTCTGTGATGCTCCGCTGTATTTTCAGCATCATTCCTCCAGTCTTCAGTGTCACATGATCTTCAGAAATCAGAATAATATGATGATTTACTGCTCAAGAAACATTTCTGATTATTATCAATGTTGAACAAAATTGTGCTGCATGATATTTTTATGGAAACTGTGATACATTTTATTTTTCACGGTTCACAGATGAATAAAAAGTTTAAAAGAATTGCATTTATTTGAGACAGAAATCTTCTGTGACCTTGTAAATGGCTTTACTGATCCATTTAATGCTTTCTTGATGAACAAAAGCATGAATATCTTATTCTGCAGGTGCTGATGACCAAGCGCCAGCAGTGTCTCCATCTCTCTTCTCCTGACTGGCGAAGCTCTGGACGGTTTACAGGTCAGTGGATGACTCTCACAGTGTCTCTGAACGTCCAGCACTGGAGAATCACACATAAACAAACACCACTCTCTAAAGGACCGTCTGTTTGAGTCTGGTTTGAGAGGAACAATCCAGAGCTGTTGCTTCGAGAGGTCAGTTCGTCTTGAGCATGTGTGTATGTGCTCATGATGGAGTAAACTTTCTTATCATTAGCTCAGGCTGTGTTTCTTCTCTTTCACATGTGCTGGAGGTTTGTCGTCTCATAATAAACTCAGAGTTGCAGGAACACAGACTCATAAACGCTTTGATTTGCTCTCTTTCTCCGCCGCTGGCCGACAGTATTTACCTGCCCGCGCTTTCCTGTTTGATCCCCACAAATTCAATAATTACTTTGCTGGAATGAGAGCCAATACAAGACCAATATTTGAGCACAAATATTCCTCTAATTGTGTTTTCCGTGTCTGTGAGTTTCCACTCAGTAAATCCATAAATACGCAAAAGCAAAATTGGGCAAATCAAAATAAACTGCGTTGGTGCCCAACGAGAACAGTCTGAAGCAGGAAATGTTTGTTGGATTAACAAATAAACCAGTTCGTTCTGGACCTGCTTAGTGAACACAGTGTCACAATAAAACCAAAGCAAGCACAACCTCTCTGTGTCTCTCTGAGGAGCAAATATTAAAAGTCATTATCATCGTAGAGGATTACAAGTATTTTTATTAAAATAAATCAGTCCTAAATTCACCTCCTTCTGTGTTTCTCAAATAATAATATTAAGCCCATAGAGTTAAAAATCTTTTTTCACACTCAATGAAAACCGGGGCATGTTGTCACACACTACTTCACTGCATTTTCTGTGTAATATATATATATATAAATATAGCTTAAATAAAATATAAAGCTTAAATGTCGGGACTTATAATATCATGGATTAATGATGCACATGTAGACTCTTGTAGTGGGGCATGAAGATGCATGATTTACAACATATCTGTATAGAATAAACATAATAAGATTTTCAAAAACGTATATAGGAAACACAAAAGATTTGTGAAATGGCAAAAATTGAAAAGGTCATTAAAAAGTGTTAAAATCAGGTTTATTAGAGACAGTTTTGAACAAACAAGCATTTACTGTATAACACAAACCTCAGAGTTACTGTCCTACAGGCCTTGTGACAACTAGCCCCGCTGGTCTGCTGATGTTCGCTTGAACTGAGGTGAAGCCGTTTACACAAACCCCACAACTCTCAGTGTTTCTGTCCTGGAAGCTCACCGTGGCTGTTGACACAGAAACCCAAGCAAATGACGCAGCGATGGAGAAACTTCCTCCTGCGAGTCCCTAAAGTCAACAGACACTAATGCTGAACCTTCAGGCGCTGTTTATTTGAAGTGCACTTGACGGAGAGCACGCTAACACGCTCCTAATTCAAGAAAACGTCACCTCGTTCTGTACCAAACACATGTTTACATGTTATGAACTTATAATGCAAGTAATCGGCGCATATATAATGAGCCGCAGCAGCTGTTATAATGCGTTCCCAACATCAGATGTCAGGATGGAAACATGCCCAGATCACACTCAAAGCTAAACGCCGTGTTCCCTTCTGAGGGAGCGTGAGCGTGTAGCACTCGCTGGAGGTCAGGTGCAGTAATCAGGGATCAAGATGCTCGCTCGGGTCGGTGGAGGAGCGTCCGCTCGGACTGCGAGAGCCCAGCCTCTTCAGCTAAATTGGTTTTGCTATACACATAATGAACTGGAATCAATGCTCCTTTAGCGTGATGTGTTCTGCCAATAGGTGTACGCTTACAGCCCTCATCACACACACTCCACGGGAAGCACTCAGTTACTCCTGCTCTGGGGACACACAGCGCTCGGGGTCTGTAACACGACACGGGAGTCAGAGAGGAAACATTTGTTCTGCAGGTGTACGGAAGATCCTTTACTGATCATTTACAGCCATTCCACAACAACATCCTTCTACTGAACACAGATTAACCCTATAAAGTACAGCCTCTATATGGGGAACTTTGCTGTTTTCTTCGTTTATTTATTTTCTTAGTCCCCTCAAAGCTCTTTTAGTGTAATTGTACAGATGCTTCTGGTGTCTTGAGTGATGTTGATCAAGTAAAGGTCAGAATAAGGTCAGTAATATCTCCAGATGAACTCTTCCTGGACTGAAGCAGCTCAGCTTCACTTGATTCTCCATCAATCTTGTTTTAGAGTCTCAAATCGTTTGTTTCCAGAAGCTTTACTTTCACTGTTCCTCAGTGGAGGAATGATCTTCACAAGCCTCCAGAACATCTCACATCTTCTGAGGAGCCTTGATTTCTCCAGCTCTCGATCACTGTGTTATAAGTGCAGATCATTCACATCTCATCTTATTATTGGAGATATAGAGCGATGACTGATTTTTAAAGCATTTTATGTCAGTATCAGCTGAACTGTTTTAAAGATCTCATTGATTTACAATACAAGCATCACAATATCATTATATAAGTATCAGCATCTGCAGCAAATTCATATTTTTGCTCAGTTTAAGTCTCTGGATAAAATAGTTTTTTTTTCCCTCCTGTATCAGAATATATCAGCCATAAAAGCCTGATGAGTCAAAAAAAAAAAAAAAAAAAAAAAACCTTCTTTAAAAAAAAAAGTTACAAAATACAATTAATTTTTTTTTTTAGTTTCAATAAACTGTTCCATGTTTTTGTTTTGTTTTTTTTGCTTGAATGTATAAAATTTCTATTCATAAAGTGTATAAAATGCCTACGGAGTTTTTGATTTTCCAGTCCGCGGTTTAAACTGAGCAGGTGTGAAAACCCAATAATTTATTTACATAATGAGATGCACTCCTGTGTACTTAAAGATCAATTATCACTCCAATTAGAACAGCTCATTAAGTGACCAGCTCATATTCACACTACTGTATAAATATCAGGTGAGGGCTTCAATGCAATGCTAAAGATGATTCTCAACCCCAGCAGCTGTGTAGGATTGATTTCCTGGTGTTTTTATGTTTGGCTCTAATATAGAGCACAGATCTGATGTCCTGAGGCGCAGCGCTGCAGTGTTTGATGTGATATTAGTTTATACCGTGTTTGTAAATGATGACATGAGCGCTCACACATGATCTCTGTGTCCAGTATCGATCGCCGCACATGTTTCTCCAGCAGACCGCTGCATTTTGCATAAATGTTCTTGTTTGAACAATGCTATCACACATCAGATCTCTTTAATATAATCTCAGTAGTTTTTACTTGACCAAGAGCAAATGTAGACTTGCTCACACGCGTCTCCTTTATTCTCAAAAATACCAGTTCAATCAAAAGTCAGAGATTTTATTCACTGATGAGGAGGTGAATTAAAATCAGTGTTTTAATGCTAGTTTTGATAGCAGGTAGAAGTTAAGAGGTGTGAAAACCCACCTGAGATGATCACATGACCACGGCTGTGGCCGGATACTAGCAGAGATTCAGAATCAGATCGTAAAACAATTAATTAAAACTAGAATTTTTCTGGGAAAATGTATGAACAAACATTCTTCCAGTAACATTAATATAATATTTGTTCATTGTCATCTGCTCTTTAATAATGTTCTCAAAGTGTTAGCACGAAAATATTATTTGTACATCATTCATGGAATGTTTATTTATTTATTTTTTATTTTTAAACATTTTCCGAAACAGTGACATTTTTAAATGTTGTTACTTGTTTCAGAATGTTCAGAGAATATTCAAAAGTAGCATTCCCATAATGTTTGCTACAATGGAATGTTCTGTTGACATCTGTAACCAAAAAAAAAAAAGAAAAAAAAAAACTCTTTGAACTGTTTTAAAAAACTGGAGATTTTAAACATTCCTATAATATCAAGAATACGTGTTTTCATAGATCATATTCATATTCTTAGGTCATATTTCTCTTCTAACTTTTTTTAAATGTTATAAATATTTGAACAAAACATTCTTAAAGTTATGCATGTGGGATGTTCTTATAACTATTAAAAGGGGTCATATGATGTTATTAATGCACTTTTGAATGGATCATATACGTTCGCTTCGAACTGGAATCATGAAGGAATATCCGGCGATGTCCACTTCGAAGGGCACTTACGGTCGAATAGAACAAACATTGTAAATGATAAGAGGACTGGGTTTGGGAAACGCTGTCTTAACATACTGTGATGCCGTGACCCACCGTGACAAGACAAAAACAGTACAACCCATTATAAACAAGGCATTTGATGCATCCAGTGGGGACATAATTACTTATTATAATGACTTATACTGTGTTTTTACACATTGTGTGGTGTATTGCACTGGGTAAACATAAAACCATGTCTGCATTTATGATTGGAGAAACAACAAACGCTACTCTACACTGCTTAAAACTCACATTTGAATCATCAATGGCAAATTCTTTAAATATGTAAACGTACTTACAGACTGTGGGTCAGAAGCACCAGACTGTCCTTGCAAAGTTGTAACTGCCCCCTTTATAAAAACAGACACAGGCATTGTAGTCTACTCTCACAGGAAACAGTCCTTGTCCTCCGTAAAAAAAAAAAAAAATGCTGATCACATCTGAATATTTAGGTTGAACAGTTCTGGAACAGTGTTGTAAAGTCAACTTAACCACTGATTTCTAGTTGTGTCCTCTTATGGAAGAACAAACAAAGTAGCTTTCCTTTAACAACGAAACACACACCGTCTCCATGATATGGTGCCGGCAGCAACAGCGAGATTAAAAGTTACGCCTTCTTCCTTTGCGTGAACATTTAGGCAGCATTATGCAAATATTTCCACATAGTGATGTAGACGTGTGGGGGCGTGTTTAAACGAGGTGTTTTAGGGAGTCGTGGTCAAGTCTTAGCTTTTATAAAGAATATATCATTGGATCTGAGATTTTAGTCTTTGCTGCTTTACAGATCTTCTTTATGCACCAAGAGCTTGTAGAACTCCAAAGAGAAAAGAAAAATTAAAATGAATTTGCATCATATGACCGCTTTAATTTCTGATGTATGTTCTCATAATGTTGAGAGAAAACGTTCTCATGGACCAGTCACGCAGAACGTGGTTATCCATTCCAATGCACTATTTTCCATTATTTGATATATGTAAACACACGCTAGATGCTCGTGTATGACAGTTACGCTTGTGTCTCACTGTCATCGTGTTTTAAACAGCAACACGGTGGAGGACGCGTGTTTTAACGCAAACGACACATTCTCAGATTGGTGTTATTGGAAGAACCTTCTAAGAGACAGTTTTGTAACCTTTAAATAACCTTTAAATCATAAAAAAGAGAAAACATTTTAGAAACATTTCATAACAATGTTAGGTCACCATTCTTGGCTGAATGTCACGTAACACTATCCTAAATTTGTTGCCCTTAGTGTGTGAGAACTAGTGACTGGGTCTGTTTTAATTGCTTTATTTTTATAAGAGAAATAAATGCATTGTGAAAGAGCAGCATCTGAGAGTAACATTGCCGTCTCCTCTGCTCATGGATACCTGTGTCACAGGTTAGCGCAGGTTTGATATTTAAATAAGCCGTTTCTGAGCAAAGCCGTGGCTCTCATTTATCCCGGGGCGTCCTCCCTCCCTCCGCTCCATTATCATAGTAATGGAGCTTTAACGTGCGTCTCCTCAAAGCCTCGCTCTCCGCTAACACCTGCACAATTCAACACGCCTCGTAATGAAGCGGATCACCGTACAGTTCAGTCCGTCTGGTCTGACAAAGAAACACGAGTAAATAACCGTGATAGATAACAGAGGAAATCTTCTAACCAATTGCCTGTGTAATAGTTTATGGTTATGCCGGATGACATTTATGTATGGCTTTTAGTGAAAGGCCTCATGAAACGGTGACTCTGAACTAAAGGCGGCCATAACTCACGTCACTATCTGTCAGTCTTACATTAATAATACGACTGTGTTCATCTCCGCTGTCATCCGTTATACAAACGGCAGTAAAGCAGGAGCTCAGAGAGGAAAGGTGGACATCAGCGAAGACATGTACATCTGTTTATACCCAAATATTGACCGTGTGCATTTAAGGTTTGCAGTACATCGCATGCAAAATCACTGTCAGGTTAGTTATGTTTTAAGATGAATACTGCCTGATTGTTTTACGACGTAACCTGCCCACAGATAAACATTTGAGAATTTATTTTAACATGCATGGTAATTTGATCCTTTTTGATCCATTTGAATATGTCATTTGTTATGCAAGTTAAATACAGATCATATTGTATTGTATAGATCGTATTATATCACTTAACTATTTTGAACATATAATTAATAGTAATCTGTACAAGCCTATTTCTGTAGAATGAATGAATGAATGAATGAATGAATGAATAAATAAATAAATAAATAAATAAATAAATGTTATAATATATATATATATATATATATATATATATATATATATATATATATATATATATATATATATATATATATATTGCCACTTAATTAATTAGTTATTTAATTTACTTTTAATTGTGTAGCAGAAATTGGCTTCCACAGTAATCAATACAGCCATGATATTTGTACACACACACACACGCACGCACGCACACACACACACACACATACACACACACACACACAGACAAATTGAATTAATTGAAAAAGGCAATGATCTACTTATTTTTAGTTTCATTTATCTTTATTTTCTGATCAGATTGAGTTGTTGTTCTCATGATAACTTAACAAGGATATAACGGTGAGAACTGACCTTTGACCCCATTGGCAGTGGGTTCAAGACCAGCAGGTTAAAGGTGCTGCTATGGGGACGGGGGTTTTGTTTTTGGGTGTGGTTTGGTCTCTATTTTTTATTTATTTATTTTATTTTTTACAGTTTTTAGCGAATGCTGAGAGACTTCGAACCCGCTCTGACTCTATGGTAACCCAAAGTGTTTTGTTTGTTCTCGCAGAGCTGAAGTTTACAGAAAAATGCCATAAAAAGCGAGAGATTGTGATTAATAGTTCCATGTTATTATTGGAGGTAAACAGTGGAGCTTGGGAATTGAAGCTGTACTGTAAATAAAGGAGGGGGAAGTAGAAATGTTGTGAACAGGAAACAGTTGATGTGGGAATGTTAAGTGATTCCTCCCGCTGCGTCTCTCTCTGTCTTTTGTTGTGTATCTAAACGGTCTTTATTTCATTGATCCTGATGATGATGATGATGATGATGGTGCAGACAGGAGATCTATTCTGAGCAAATCATCTACAGGTGAGAATCATTCCACTGAAACAAATCACAAAGAACTGTCTGATGAAACATTTAAAATATACATGCATGTTGAGATTTAAATGATATTTAAGCGACTTCGAGCTTTCTTTGTTGCACACATTGCATTGTAGGTGAGAGAAACCTGACGTCTTGTTTGTTGTTTGTAAAAAAGATCATTTAACTTCAGGTCTAAGTTGTTGACATTTAAACTGTGTGTGTGTGTGTGTGTGTGTGTGTCTGCAGCTTGACCTCAGCTCTCTGAATCTTCTCTCTGATTCTCGGCCAATTCTTCTTTCCCTCCAAACCGTTTATGACCCTTTAAAACCAGTGATTTATGTATTTGTGTGAAACGTTCTTTGTGTGGTTTAAAGTCAAGCGTTTTGTTCGGTGATTAGAGATCTCTGGTTAACATGAACGATCGCTTTCAGAAGTAAACACAGTTTCAGTCTTACATCAGTCTTTTTCACGAGGGTAAGAAAGAATCATTTTGCAATCTATAGTTAATACATTTACTTCAGAATTACAATTCTCTCAATGCAGTCTGGGGGTTGACCTGCTGTGCAGTGCATCATGGGAAATCTTGGGCTTTATAATGATCAGGTCAGAGATCAGTGGAATCTGAAGTTGTGATCTGAACTGTGTGTGTTTCAGGGTCTGTAATCAGATTCACCTGTGAGCCGCTGGACGCCGGTCAGACGCTCATGGCCCGCAGATGACAGGAAGGCCTTACGACTGGAATGTCCTCTTCTCCAGAGAGGAAATTAACTTCTTGTGATTTTCCGAAAGCGATGGCCACCGCTTGGTTTGAAGGCTGGAATGTGTGTCTGCAGAGCGAAGCGTGAGGAGCTCGGGCTGAAGAACAGGCTGCTTCCTCTCTTCTGAAGCTTTCATTAAGAGTGATTCTGTGGAGGAGCTGGCGAGCGATGAAGCGGCTCTGCCTCGGGCCTTTGAACGCGTCTGCGTCCGAGCCGTCGCTAGCGTTGAGGAGAAATCTCTTTTTATCATCTCTGCATCTCTAGAGATAATCGACTCGTCTCTGAGTGGGTTGCAAAAGAGTTTCCGTCCAGCAGATTAGCGCTGGAGTTTAGCGCAGCTCGTGTTCAAGCGTGCTGCCAAACACATCCAGTCACAAACTGAGAGCGAGCTTAAGAAAACACAGGAAATGCCTTCACAACATCTGCTTGACTGTCTCCTGGAGATAATAGAGAAGGGTGAACATCCTGCTAACAATAGAAACATTTCTGCATATTCTTAAAGCAAACGGACATATACTTGTGTACCTATCTATTGCTAACTGAGTTTCAAAAGGTAGTCAGAATAATTAAGACATCGTTTTGGTGAGGTATCCTCCATAGAGTAGAGTAGGCAATCCCAGAATGCATTGCTCAGAGAAGTATGTAGTTTCGGAAGTTGAAGTATGATGATATTTTAAGGGTTTTGCATGCAGTGTCTCAAAATAAAAGTCCATATGTACATATTTATTATACCATAAATCATATAATAAAATATGTTATAAAAATCTTTAGTGTAATTTGTTGTTATTATTATTAATTCTGGATATAAATGAATAAATTTGTACTTTTATCCATCAAGAACACATTATTGATGCTGAAAATACAGCGGAGCATCACAGAAATAAATTACACTTTAACACAGATTCACATAGAAAACAGATGTTTTAAATTAAAATAATATTTCACAATTTTACTGTATTTTTCTTATAAATGTACAGTTAATTGATGATTGCAAATGATCATTCTTTGTGTCACTAAATAAGTGCTGTTCGTGTAGTGTGTTCCAGATCAGTCCCTTACGAGGGAAGGCAGCTCACTAGGGTTTGGAAAAGAGCCGGTGTGCACTTTTGTTTAGAAAGAGTCTGCCAAGAAAATATCCATAAATCTAAGTGTGTATATGAGCACTTCTAGAGACTGTGCCCAAAAAAAAAAACACCTCATGGTCACAATATCTCAACCCTGTAACTTCATCAAAGTTGCAAAGCTAAAAAAAAGCAGTTTAGAGCAAAATTATTCAGAAAAGCAGGTCTATTTCCATAATAATAAAATGGCTCCAATTTAAAGAGGGCCATGTGCTCAGTGAAAAGATTCCCGACTCTCGCCAGCTTTTATTGGGCCGCTTTGGCTGCAGGATGTTCTGCTCTTGGATTTGAGCAGCCAATGGCGTTTGAGCTTTATAATCGCTGCAATTTTCTAAACATCTTTAACTTCCGGCCCATAGAATCACATCCAGATGGGATCCGTGTCCAAACGCACAACTCGGCTTCACGTCAGGTTCAGTGTCCAAAACTGTTAATGATGCAAATCAAAGGCACTTTAAAGACGTGCGGTTGCTTTTTAAACACCATCTCTCTCTCTCTCTCTCTCTCTCTCTCTCTCTCTCTCTCTCTCTCATATTTAAATGAGTGAGTTTGGTGGATTTTGAATGGAGCAATTGTAGAAAACAAAAAGGAGTTTGAATCATACACGACTGCATGAAACATAAGAATAATTTAACTCATTTAATGGTCAGTAGAGCTGAAGTCAACATGCAACAGCTTCCTCAGCCCATTTTATCCTGTGTGTAATGTGATGTATTTACAAATGAAACCAGATATTCAGTGTTGAAATGAGAAAAGGGCTGTGCATGAACAACATCCATCAATTTCAGTCAAAAGTAAAAAATAAATAAAATAAAAAAATCTAAATCAATGTATTTTGAAAGGGGTTATGCATGCAATCTGTCAAAGTGTTTATATATAAATTTACAAATCAAAACTTTATGGTATTTATCATACAATAAATCATATAACTAAACATTCTATAGTAAAATAGTACTATTTTACTAAATTAAGTTTTTAATTTTTAATATGTTTATACATATAATATAAAATATATTAATATCTATTCATCTGTGAATCCTGAAAAATAAAATGTATGACGGTTTCCACAAAATTACCGTGCAGCACAACTGTGTTCAACACTGATAATAATCTTCATGTTTCTTGAGCAGTAAATCATCATATTTTCATGATTTCTGAAGATCATGTGACACTGAAGACTGGAGGAATGATGCTGAAAATACAGCGGAGCATCACAGAAATACATTACACTTTAACACAGATTCACACAGAAAACAGATGATTTACATTAGAATAATATTTTACTTTTTAAATTATTTTTTATTTTTTGAAGAAATAAATGCAGCCTTGGTGAGTTTCAAAAACATAAAAATGTAACATTAATACATTAATATGTATGTACAGCATTCTCTACAGTTAAAGGTGGCACACTTTTTAATGATTCTGTGGTTTGATGTCCTCTAGTTTCATGTACTTCTGACTCTCAAACTTGCTTCCTTTACACCCAGATGTTTGAGACCAGTGTGTGTGTGCGTGTGTGTGTGTGTGTGAGATGAAGTCCAGACACACCTGTTTAAGCTGTCATCTGTTCTCGCAGCTCCACATCCATCAGCGCGCAGCAGTCAGTGTCACATTAACACTGTAATAAGAGCAGTGAGGATAATCAGAGCACTCCACGGTCAGATTACACTCAAATATTAATGCTACAGTCACCGAACAGAGGAATATGAATAAAATACTAGTGTCACATGATATCACGGTCAAATTTTAATAATACTACAGTGAGATGTTAATAACACATTTAAATGGGACCTTAAATAATTAATTCATCAGGTGCTGAAGCAGATCGAGCAACAATAGATCCTCTGCTGAAATATTATGATTTGTTGAAGTGGTTATGAACGTGTCGCCGCTTCAGGCCTTTGCAGACCCCAGTTACAGTTCAAAAGTGGATTTTATTACATTTCTAATAATTTTCTGAGAGTGGAACACACTTACGGACACATTTAGATTCACTGTAATGTGTTCAATGAAGCATCTGCTCTTGACCAGCTCAGAATGATTTTAATAAAGCTAATAATAGCCTGTAATGCTTATTAGTAGATAAAAAAAATAATTACAAATGTTAATATTTGCAGATAAAGAAAACTCAAAGACTTCACAGCAGACAGAAGTGTTGTACATTAGAAACGGTGCGTACTGTATATACAGTTGAATTACAGACACCCGATGCATTTCTGTCTGCCTTATTTACAAATGTTCAGAAATGTTTTATGCTTCATTTTCAAATGGGAATGAGATTTGATGGCTATGCAAGAATATAGAATAGAATACAGAACACAGTGCAAAGAGACATCGTATGAAAAAAACTCTATTCAGTGTTAATGTAGTATTACAGTATTTATTGACATTTTCTATTTTCTTTTATTATTTTAAGTTTAATTTTACTTACATTTTTATCATTTTTTATGTACTTTTATTATTTAAAAATATTAAATTTTAGCTTTAATTTAATTTTAAATTTTAATAATTATATTTTGTACTTCAACTTATAAAAGTTTATATATATATATATAATTACATTAATTATGTTATGTTATTGTAGTTAAGATACTCTTATATTTTCAGTTAAGACTTTTGATTTAGTTTTTTTCTTTTTATCTTATTTTCTTTTTTAATTTAAATTTGACCAAAAATTTTGTTGTGCTTATGTCGTTATTATTATTATTAAATATGTCTATATCGTTTTTGTTTTGTTTTGTTTTTTTATTATATCAGTTTTAGTTTTGCTTATTTTCGTACATCAACTTAAACCTAATGAAAATGGGAAATGTTGCTCAGGCAACTATTCATTTCAAAGTTTTTTTCATTTGTAAGTTTTTTTTTTTTTAAATGTTTTAATCTATGAAAACGACACTGATTCAGTTTAGGAATAAATGAGTGTTAGTAAATGATGACAGTATTTTTATTTTGAGCTGACTTTCCCTTTAACCCTGTAATACTAACATGTTGCAGTGAACAAAAGAGCGTATTTACCAGCTCCTTTAGTGATGGAGAGGAGCGGTGGCACCATTTACTGACTCCAGAGGGCAGAAAACCATCCAGAACATCAAGCTCCAGACCCCGGTGGCCCCTTAAAGTGCTGGACTCACCGAGGTGCGTCTGGAGTGTGTACATTTCATTCTCTCTTGTGATGTTTGAGGTGTGAAAGCAAAGCTTTAATGGAAGGTTTTTCCTCTGAAATCCTCGCTTCGGTGGGCTCAACTTGGCCAGCCGTCCCTGGCGCACACGTGTGTGTGTGTGTGTGTGTGTGTGTCGTCCTCTGACAGATCTCAGCGCAGGCCGGTTAATTCCTCCCCCGGGCGGCTGTCGTGAATGACTGACACGGAGGTCGTCTGCGTGACTTCTCCTCTCCGCAGGCCCGAGCGCTGGCCCATTCTGATCCGACAGGCTCTCAGGGTCTCGTCGTCTCTCTCTCTCGGGTCATCAGTGACGGTTTAATGAGTCACACTCACCAGGTGTTCGGCGTGTTCATGACACCTACCTGTCGCAGCCTCCTCACCCCGCTCAACCTGTCAAGACAGACAGATTTAATTAACATAATGATCAAAGCACAGAAAGAAAGTCTGGCCCTGCGGTAAGAACCCCACTGTGGCACACGCTCTGCTAATTATTTAGCATTAAGGTTAGACGGTCTCACGCGTCGACGACGACGACTTCAAAAAGATTTGATTGGGTTTAGCTGGTTACGCCCGGAGCGGCGCGGCGTGACATGAAAACATCACGCTGGATAAAGACGCTCCGCGCTTGAGTGATGCCACAGGTACATCCATGTCCTCTCTGACGCACAGATACGACCCACGGCACGCCTGAGTAATTTAAGGCAACGCTTACCTCAGCATCCGAGCGGCGGATACAAGCAGTGACACCTGAGGAGCGAACGGAGACGAGCACGGACGGGATATGAGGCTGATGCAATATTACAAAGATGTTTGATATTCTTCAGTCTCAAGTTGTTGCTGAGCTGAGCTACATGTTCCTGGTTTTAATTACTAGCTGCTGATGTTTGGCAGGTCCAATCCAGCTGGAACTCTGGTGGTCTGCTTGTATGAAGACAAATATTTCTGAACGGGAAATTGTTTGGATTTTCTGCTCACGCTGCCAGAGGCAAATAAAAAGTGAACTTCCCTTCTCTCTTGTATTATTTCTGTTTTTGACATATTGACTTTAATCAGGGCCGCCAGAATCACAATGCAAAGTGTGCATAACAAGAGGAAGCTATCTGAAGTAGGAGGAGTCTGCACGCCGTGGGAGGAGTTTGTCTGGAAGAAGCCTATTCACAGAGGAACATATCTGAAGTGGGAGGAGTCTACACACAGTGGGAGGAGTGGATATGGGAGGAGCCTATCTGCATTGGTAGGAGTTATCAGTTAATGCACTATATTATTAGATTTATTAAAAGCATGTCTTGGATGATTTGATACTTTATAAAGCATCACATTATGAGCATGTATTTTTTGTAACTCTACATCGCTAAATATAATGTTAGTTTTATATCAGAATGTAGTTATGAATAGATTATTTCAATATGTAAAATATTTGAAGATGATTAAAGAAATTACTTAAAATGAATTTAAGACAGTTTAAAAATAGAAAATGATTTTACATAAAAAATGATAGTCATGGTGAGGAATTAGGACAGATACTATTATTCATTAACAACAGAACAACTAATAATACATTTTGGTTAAGTAGATGAACATACACTATCATTTAAAAGTTTGAGGATGGTGAGATTAAAAAAAATGTGTCTAAAGACCTTTTTACTCAGTGAAAATAGTAAAAATTGTCAAATATTATTGTAATGTAAAACATCTGTTTTCTGTGTGAATCTGTGTTAAAGTGTAATGTATTTCTGTGATGCTCCGCTGTATTTTCAGCATCATTCCTCCAGTCTTCAGTGTCACATGATCTTCAGAAATCAGAATAATATGATGATTTACTGCTCAAGAAACATTTCTGATTATTATCAATGTTGAACACATTACTGTTTTTGTGGAAACCATGATTTCACAGTTGAATATAAAGTTCAAAACCATTTATTTGAAACATATTTTTTTTTGTAACATTATAAATGTCTTTACTCTCAGTTTAATGTGTCCTTGATGAAAAAAAGCATTAATTTCTTAAAATAAAGTGCACTGCACTAACATCCTCCACTGATTTAATATCTCATACTGTAATCTCTGTTAAACACACACTCACAGAGTTGCATCCAGTTAATCATATTCTATTAAAATAAAAGCATTTGAACTTTTTTTCCCAAAAGAGTGAAAAAAAGAATCTGGTGCCTGTGTCCATTTTCCCGAATCCTCTCATTTGTCCCGTTGAGCGCTCATGGCCCGGGGATCTCTTCATCTGAACAAGGCAAGCTCTTGTTGGCTGCGTTGTCTCCCCAGCTTCCAGATACAAAACACATATTAATCATAATTTGAACGCACAAAAAATGCATTTATGGGTCACGGCAGTGAAACGCATTAGCGTGCAATAAGACACTCCTTTGTGTGCGATCCGCTCTTCCCAGGAACGCCGGGGTCTTGTGAGCGAGGAGGTCACGGAGAGATGACATCATGGTCGTGGCATGTAACTCACTCTTGACATGACACCTTGTGTTCTTACACACCCCTCCTCTCGCTCCGGTCTTTCAAAGAACACCTTTTTCCTCTGGCCCCAGCTGCCATGTGAATCGGGTGGAATGCCTCTTCATATGATGATGAATGGTGCTTGACCCCGAGCGCTTTCTGCAGCGAGCTCCAGATTAACATTCAGCCGAAGCGGGCCGCACGGTGGTATTTACACACCGATCCGCAGTCAGTGTTAACATATCGCCGCTAAATGAAGATTAAATACTGGCCGGACCTGCCGTTCGGAGCGGGCGGCTCTTTGAGATGTTTATTGTAATGGGGTCGCACCTTCATTCAGGGCCACTGGGTTCGCTCCGACACACATCCCATTGTTGGAAACTCCTGCTTTGTTATGTGATTAATTACACCGAGCAACATTTATGGCTGGATTAACAATTAACTGGACCTGTCAAGTCGTCAGTCTGAGATGGTAAACTAATTGAAGAGCCGCTCTGCTATTGTGTCCCAGAGCGCGGGAGAACGGAGGCCGGGAACAGACTTCATGATATATTCCACCTCGCAAGTTTAAAGCAAACTTTTCAGTCGTTCACATCCAGAGAGGATGCTCTCTGCACACTCAGAAACGTCCACAGGGTCAAAGGTGTCCATGTGCAGGAGCCTACATAAAATGTTTAATGAAACTTGATTTATAGAACATTTAGTTCTGGTCCTAAAATCTGATTGGTCAAGGTGGAGTGATTTAACAGAGTTTGTACCATTTGTGGTGCTCCGCTTCAGTCAAACACACTTTCTGACAGTCTGTGGATCAGATTTGGGGACTTTACAGTGATTACATACTTACACCTGTAGATGACGTAAAGTGACTCTATTCATGAGTCATTTATCCGATTCATTCAAAATGGC
The DNA here is from genome assembly GCF_003368295.1 of Carassius auratus. Classification (NCBI taxonomy): domain Eukaryota; kingdom Metazoa; phylum Chordata; class Actinopteri; order Cypriniformes; family Cyprinidae; genus Carassius; species Carassius auratus. The sequence continues at coordinate 798,844 of NW_020528171.1, forward strand.
TCATTCATTTGGGAACACAATTTGCTCTCTATATTGGTAAGTTACTGACTAATTTAATTAACTGGTTGGTTCAAAAAAGTTGATTCATTCAGCACCGAAACAATTGAAGTTATTGGCAAATAACTACTGTATAAATAACTAATAACAAAAGATTTGTTTAAAAACTGTGATTCATTTAGGAATGAGTTTGATGAGAGAGTCACAGAGTCATTCGTTCAGTTGATGTGTTCAAAAACTGAATCAATCTTGAAGGAAACACGGATCTGCTGAGCAAAAACAGACACAGTTCTTGAATAGATGCTTGTTTAATCGTTCTGTTGTATAAAAGCAACATCATACCATTGCGCTTGCTCCTTCTTGCTCCAATAACGTGCTGTTACTTCTAACGTGAGGGTTTTTAAATAGTAGCGGAAGATTACTGATCGTTTGAGCTCAGGAAGATGTGTGTGAAACTACTTACTGCTTTCATGCTTGTCTATATAATTGTTCATGGCATTTCAGACATTCCTAGTGTGGTTTTCTATTATTATCGATTAAATCCTGGTTAAATAATACTCTGCCTGACTGTGTAGCGTCAGTTCACATTTAGATAATAAAAACTGTATTTGTAATTCATCTAAATTCAGTTATAGTTTGTTTTCTTTAAAGTCTAGTAAATCTACCACTATAAAAGTTTAATATATTTTGATTATAATATATGTTGAATATGTTATGTGTGTTTTTTTATTTCAAAAATATGCATATACTAATATTTTACGGTATATATATATATATATATATATATATATATATATATATATATATATATATATAGTACATATTTTACAATTACAATAAATTTTGCATAACGTATTGTTGACACTTAAAGGTGCCATGTGCCATGCGGATCATTGTTGCCAGGTCCAAGGTTTTCCAGCGGGTTTAAGTAACCCCAATAAAGTATTATTTAGCCCCTAAAAAAAGGTGTATTTTACCCTGAATGCGATTTTTACAGGGGAACCCCTTCAAAACATGATTGGGCTATTTTTGAGTAGCAATTTGGTGGGTTTGGTTGTGAAAACATGGCAACCCTGGCACCAGAGCTTCAATAGCTCATGCTCATGACTTCACATTGCTTCCAAATGCAATTTTTAACTACCACAATCCTATTTCTGATCATTCTGGTAGTACTTGAAGGCATTAGTGAAAAAAGACAGACAATGCTTTAGCAACATTTCCCTTACAGAAAGCCAAGAGGCTCTTTTGGAAAACAAAATATGATGTGAGAGGCTTACTTTGTACCGATCCCTCTTTCAGAAGCAATCTTTGCACAACTCCAGCGCTGAACTGATCCTCGTTTGTGAGGCAGTCCGGTGTGAAATATTAGCACAAATGCATAGGACATTTCCAAATTTTTCAGGGACATTTCCTTCTAAAATGAAAGTTAACCACCGTGTCCTCAGCGGTCTATGGAGACTATGTTCATTGGTGCATCCCAACACACAACACTTTTAATGGCTCTTGGGCGTTGACATTGTACTTCCAGCAGCTACAGCAAGAGAACAGTAATGATGGACCGCTGCCTCTCACTCAGGGCTGTGTATATGCTAACAGGGCAGAGAGCGTCACAAATGGATGGGACTTTCACCGACTATGTCCTCATAGTAGTGAGAAACCTGGAACTGCTAGTGTGGAGAGACAATATAAAACATATAGAAAAAATTAATAAATATATATTTGGAGATATATATAAAACAATGAGTGAGTGGATTTGTACCATTATAAACTGGTTGTTTTCACACACTGAGGCCACACAACTGTGTTCAAACATCTTATAAAAGTGATTTTTGCTTTCAATGTAACCTTAAAAACTAAAACAAAAGAAAGAGGTGTTCTGTTGTGTTTTCCATTGCTTAATTTCAACTCAAGATGATCTGTTTTAGCTTTGGTTTGGGAATATGAAACTTTGTTTTGGGGTGCCGTTTTTTTAGACCATGACTATGTTGTAGTGCAACATTTGCGTACTACATAGTGGAAACTGTGCAGTGTGCATTCAGTATCACACACAGTGTGTTTTAGAAAATGTAGAAAGTAATCCTTTTATTCCAAGTATAGAATAAAAATACATTTTATATACACACTAGGGGCCCTATTTTAACGATCTGAAACGCAAGTGTCAAAGCGCGAAGCGCAAGTAAGTTTGTGGGCGGGTCTCGGCGCTGTTGCTATTTTCCCGGCGGGATAAATGGCTCTTGCGCCCGGCGCAAATCTAAAATGGGTTGGTCTGAAGTAGCTTCATTATTCATAGGTGTGGTTTGGGCGTAACGTGAAATAAACCAATCAGAGCGTCATCCAACATTCCCTTTAAAAGCAGGTGCGCAAGTTCCATTATGGATTGCTATTATTATGGCGTATTTACCAGGCGCACGCCAGGAGCGGTTCACAGCCGAGGAGACTGATGTTCTTGTAAGAGCAGTGAAAGACAGAGAAGTTGTGTTGTATGGGGATGGGAGAAACCCACCCAAAATAGCGTCGGTTAAACAGGCGTGGGAGGAAATAGCCACAATTGTTTCATCGATTTTTTTTCCTGGTTCTTGACGGACAAACCAATTTGTCAGATGTCCTTATATACATATATGACCTCAAACAGGTCTGATCCTTAATTACTACAATTAGCCTGAATAATTTGTAAGCTAGATTTATGCCTATTTTTTCACATCTTCGTGGCACACCACAATGATTTCCGTCATCTCATGTGTTAATATTTTTTTTAAGTGTAACAATTTATGATTTGCAAAAATAACTGTTGCATCTGTGTAGATTACATGAACAAAGTGTATGCGCGTTGTGCACGCTATACATTATGGTCAAGCATGCGCCCTTAAAATAGCAGAATGAACAACGCGCAACGCGCCACTGACTTTAGACTAGGTTTTTTCTGGTCAGTGGCGCAATTGTTTAATGGAACATCAAAATAGCACCAGGGATTGTTTGCGCCGGAACACGCCTCCTTTTTTGCGCTGAACCGCCCAGGGAGCGCAAGTTCATTCACTAGTTTAGCGACGTGCCTCTGTGAAGGGAAAAGCGCGCTTTGCGCGGGTGCAAAATAGGAATGACACATGCGTCGGTGTACAAAGTCAATTGCGCTGGGTGCAAGATAGGGCCCTCGGAGTTTATGGGAGTATGTTATTCTGAACACTGATTATTAATCACTATGATCACATTTTGTTTCTGCTATGATTTCTCTTAGAAAGCCACTTTACAATTTCAAAAATCATTTAGATAAATTGTGTAAATGATTCTCGTAAGTGGATGTTTTCTTGGTTTTGGAGTAAGCTGGTACCGGGCCTTTCTTTCGCTCTTTCTCGATCTTAACCCTGTCAGACCGCAGTGCATTGTGGGTAACCTGTGTGGCGGTCAGGCCGGGTCAAGAGGCGTTTCCTAAGAGTGATGTCCTGCCTGCTCATGGGAAGACTAGCAGCTGCAGGGACGGCGTGAGCTCGGGTTTTCTCTGTCAGGAAGCGGTGGGTCTGTCCGTCTGATGAGGGGGAAAGACGATTGTTCATGAGGACGGAAAAGGCCCGGGAGGTGGCGGGACATATCAAAATATTTGACAGACTTCAGGATTATGAAACGGCTCTCCCGCGTGGCATTTGTGCCGGTGGCCCCCGGCTGCTCGGGGTATTGTTTGAGGGCTGAGAGCTCAAAGCCACCCCATTCGGGGCAAGCCAGTGTGTGTTAATACCATGTAATGAAATTAAGCATTTGGACGGCGCTGGATTCAGTTCGCCTGGCTGGAAATGTTTCAGTTTGTGGGGACCAAGGGAAATAGAGTAGTACCACTGCCATATTTATCTTATTAATCATAACTGTTGAATATCTTTCAGCAGACAATCGTCAGATGGCTTTTGGTCGCTGACCAAAACTGTGAAACAAAGACCGAAGTGGCCTTTACACACATTTGATTTAGTCTCTCAAAGGACTCGCTTTTTATTCACGCTGTTTAAAAGAAGTAATCTATCCGAAGATGAAAATATTGTCATCATTTTCTCATCCTCATGTCGCTTAAAACCTGTATGACTTATATATAAATTAAAAGTGACATATAGATAGGGTTGCTAAGTGTAAACTTCCTGGTAAATTTCCAGAAACTTTCCAAAAATCCCTGGCATATCACAAAAATTCCTGGAAAGTTAAAAACATCCTAAAAACATTTACTAATTTAATTGGAAATGTTACTCCTTTTTGCAACTCTACATACAGATGCAAAAAATATAATAAAAGTATATATCCATAATCTGCAAATTGCATTCGCTTTAATTACCACTGATTAAATTTAGAAAATGTTAAACTATTTGTCTCTTAAGGCCAGTCAGATCTTCATTTATACTTTAAGTATTCTTCACTATGGCTTAGAATAAAACTGTTTCAACCAACTACACATCTCTTATTTAGTTTTGAGCCAATCATTAAATCTCTTAAATGCCTTTGAATGCTCAAATGTGTGGCCTAGTCACTTGTGGCACTGATTTATCTGCTATAAATACAAGATAGTTAGGTCAGAATCATCGTTACATATTTCCGTATCGCTAACTTTCTCTAGGGTGATGCACAAAGGCATTATGGATATAACAGTATGGCTTTCTGTATAGCTGCTTTGAAATAATGTGTTTTTGTGAAAAATGCTGTTCAAATACATTTAACTTGACTTGAATTTTAGTCAAATCTTGACATAATTTACGAGTTTTTCTGCATTTAGTCATTATTCATTGCTTTGCAACTTGATGCATTATGAATGCTTATGAGACATGCAGGAATCAGTAAAACAAAAGCATGATGCTTTTATATGGAATATTATTTGGTTGCGAATTATTGCTTTTAGAACTTGACAAAATCTATCCTTGTTATGAAACTAAACCTTGTTAGTACTTTTACAGCTATCTGCCGAAAGTGAAACAATCAAGCAAGCAAAAGCATTTCAAATGCTGAAACAGAAAGTTGTAATTATTGTGGTTGAGTTGTTTTAAACATGTATGGCTCTGTCACAGAGCTTGTCATCTCCAGTATCACAACACACCACATGCTGTGAAGGAGGCGTGGCTACGGTACACTGAATCAGCCAATCACAGCAGTGGGCGTTTACTCACGTTTCTGTGAGAGGAAATGCCCATTAATAATAAATGTGTTTCACAGAGAGCAAAAATAAGGATGAAAAATTATAATTTGGTCCTGATATAGTATAAACTAATCTTGAGAAAAATAATATGACAATCTGAGACTGCATTTCATGACCCCTTTAAAGTCATAGTTGCTGACGTTTGATTTTCTTTTGTTTAGTTGATGGATGTTGTTTCAATTATTAAATTAGATGTGTTTGACCCTCGGACCGCTGTACCAGCCAGGAACATCCAGCACTCGGACCGCAGCACATTACGTGTGTGTTCCCAGGCCCCTCATACACACACACACACACACACACACGGCCTCAAACATATTCCTGCACACGTGTCTCTATTGAAAAGCGTTCTGTTTCCTGGGGAAGAAACGCAGTGCTGTTAAACCTCTAGGTGCAGAAGGCTGTTAGCGGTTCCTGATGATAGTAGGCAAACATTAACATAATAATTAGTGTCTTGTAATTGTTTCATTAAAACCAGTTGTTCCATTTCTCCTCCTGTTTTCCCAGAAGACGAGTGGAATTTGGACGGCAGCCAGAGGGAGGACGGCCATGTTGTCACCAGACGCTTCATCCACGACACACTTCTGCTCTCGCTGCTTTATTCTCTCGCTCTTTCTGGAAGCGCTTTGACATGAAGCTGGTACGGCATTAAGGGAAGAGAAAGAGACGATGGTGAACCCCACTCCTTTTTTTCTTTAAAGAGCACAATTTCTGTACACATTTAATTTTATGAAACTGAATATCCGTTCAAATCAGTTCTGATCCGGGATAAAATATAGCATTTCCTTCTTTTTCTAAAAATTTTTTTAAATAAAAATATTCAAATAAAGATGTGCCTAATACTGCCTAATCTGGCCAAGTCCCTCCCACTTTCACAGGAAGAGACTGCCTGATTGACATGTCAAGCAACCAACCAGTTTAATGTTTTATTTGATGTAATTTGTTTGATGATTAAATTCTGCTTTTGTATAATGTAATTCTGAGTTTATATCTCACAATTTGGGCTTCGTTTCTCACAGTTCTGAGTATAAATCTTGCAATTCTGACCTTTTCTCTGAACTCGCTATTCTGTGTTTGACTTTTTCTCACAATTCTGGCTTTTTTCTCATAAATGCAAGAAACAAAGTCTGAATCGTGAGATATAAACTCAGAATTGTGAGAGAAAAAAAGACAAAGCAGATTATTTTATAAAAGAAAAGTATTTTTATTTTTTTTTCTGACCTCCAAAGAAAAATATTTATTTACATTTTAAAAAATTTCAGTCCATCCAATAGTAATAAATACAGATAGAAAACAAAGCAGATCATATGTGTGTGTCTGGATACACTGAATCTACTGTACTCCTTCTGAAGGAATACTGTTCATGCAATTTTTAGCTGCAAGCAATTACCAGGACACACACACACACACACACTTAAATGACATGGGCGGCGGAGTGTCGCATTTCCTTTTTCTCCCCTTTTCCCTTCATCTGTTCTTCCCCTGTTTTCTGAAGTTCAGACACTGGCGGTTTCCACTGATTTTAATCACAGCGAATCAAATGAAGACGAATCTTAAACACATCACAGATGATTTACACACAGTGTGCGTCGTGTGTGTGAACTCTCTCCAACTCCTAAAGATTGATTCCCATCCAGCAGAAACAAACATACGCAGTCATGTTGTCAATGTTTCATCGCGCTTATTGAATTCTGAAAGGAGGGCAATTTTAGCGACATTGTGCAGTCTCGAGGTTAGTAAACACAAATAAGCAAATGAATGTGTGAAATATGGATGCGTTTGTTTGTTTGTGTGTTTGTTGATGCAGATTTGCAGCCCTGTGTCCTAGAAACCTCCCAAAAGAGTGATTGAAACTTGTGCGCTGCAATTAACTCTCAGAGCAGCATCTATAAATCAACATCCTGGTATCTGCCGCCGCGCCGATCCCGGTGTCGCTTCGATATTAGACGCGTCCGCCATCTGTAAGATCCCATAACTGTCGGAGATTCTGTGCTCTCACCGCGGGGAGGGGAAGGAGACGGAGACGTCCTTTTGAAAATTATTTTTCATTCTTCATCTGCGACTCCGCTGACAAATAGACTCAATTTTCTCTTCATTGTGTCGGAGGAAAAAATGCAAACATTTGGAGAACAGACCGTTTGCTCTTTCACTGTCACATGAAGTAAATTCCAGATTATAATCTTGATCTGACGGGTCGCACAGATGCAAGTGCATGTGTTTTGTGAGTTGTAGGCAATGCAAGTGATAAAAAGCAATGCTCGACTACATTTTAAAGAGTTACCCCTCTGTATGCGAGCTTTATTGTCTGTTGAAGAGGAGAGCTCCAAACATCTTCAAAAGAACTGGGCTGCTTTGCATATTCATGCTGTTATCTGCATTTCTCTGAATATGCGAGTTAGTTCTCACACACGCCTGCGATAATACTAATCCTGTTTATGTTTGCGACCCCTGTATTATTGCACTTCGGGAAGTAGCCGAACTTCAATCGAGCGGGCACCCGCTGACCCGCGGACTGACCCCGGACATGAGAGAGAATCACACATTTAATGCTCTTTGAATATGTAAAGTGTTCTGAGAGGAACCTTCAAATGTGGCAGAACTATCAGGTCCGGTTTCTCTCTCGCCCCGGGTCACACGACCGTCCGCGGGTGACACTGGAGAACGGGATTATTTCACACACTTGTTTGTTGGGGGCTCACATCTGACACTTAACACACACACACTGGGATCCGCGTGAATCCTGCTCGACATCATTTAGTCCTGGGTCTTCATAGTTTTCTTTCATGATGTCAGTGTAAGGCCGCAAAAAGCACAACGCTTAACAGCATTTGTGTGCTCGAAGGAAACCTATTCATAGACATTGAGCATTTTAAGCTTTACTTAATAATTTTGAGTCACTGGTGGCAGTAGAATGGGTTTGGAACGGGTCAATGAAATAATGGCCACAAAACAAACCTTGATTTTGCAATTCCATTTGGTTTCTCAAATGGTGCAGAAATAAAACAGATTAAAAGATGATTAACAGATAAAAATAAGTGAAAAAAAACTGAACACATTAGAAACCACCTAGCAATACCCTTAAAAGAGTCAAGTCAAGTCAAGTCACCTTTATTTATATAGCGCTTTAAACAAAATACATTGCGTCAAAGCAACTGAACAACATTCATTAGGAAAACAGTGTGTCAAAAATGCAAAATGACAGTTAAAGGCAGTTCATCATTGAATTCAGTGATGTCATCTCTGTTCAGTTAAATAGTGTCTGTGCATTTATTTGCAATCAAGTCAATGATATCGCTGTAGATGAAGTGACCCCAACTAAGCAAGCCAGAGGCGACAGCGGCAAGGAACCGAAACTCCATCGGTGACAGAATGGAGAAAAAACCTTGGGAGAAACCAGGCTCAGTTGGGGGGTCAGTTCTCCTCTGACCAGACGAAACCAGTAGTTCAATTCCAGACTGCAGCAAAGTCAGATTGTGCAGAAGAATCATCTGTTTCCTGTGGTCTTGTCCTGGTGGTCATCTGAGACAAGGTCTTTACAGGGGATCTGTATCTGGGCTCTAGTTGTCCTGGTCTCCGCTGTCTTTCAGGGATGTAGAGGTCCTTTCTAGGTGCTGATCCACCATCTGGTCTGGATACGTACTGGATCCGGGTGACTGCAGTGACCCTCTGATCTGGACACAGACTGGATCTGGTGGCTACGGTGACCTCGGAATAAGAGAGAAACAGACTAATATTAGCGTAGATGCCATTCTTCTAATGATGTAGCAAGTACATCGGGTGTTATGGGAAGTGTTCCCGGTTCCGGTTTACCTAATTAATGCAGCCTAAAAATCCTTTAACGGATTTGGATATTAAAAGCATATAAGTGTGTTATGTGTAAGCCAGGTTAAAGAGATGGTTCTTTAATCTAGATTTAAACTGCAAGACATAGCAAACCATAGCAAACACAGAGACCACTTTAGTCACCACCTAGCAACCATCCAGAGCTCCCGAGCAACCACACAGAACTCCTTAGCAATTATCTAGAAACCATTCAGAACATCATAGTAAACATCCATGACACTTTAGAAACCACCACCACACAGAAGAGTTTATTGAAGCAAGCACCTTGCAACACCCTAGCAACCACCCAGGACACATAGCAACACCCTAGCAACTATGCCGAACACCTTAGCAACACCCTAGCAACCACCCAAACCATACTGAACACATTAGCAATTACATAGCAATGCCTTAGCAAACTCTCCCAACACTCCCTTATTGGGGTTTTCAAACAATATTTTCGCTAACTGGCTTCTTCTCTCTCTCTCTCTGTGTGTGTGTGTATGTGTGTGTGTGTGTGTGTGTGTGTGAGAGAGAGAGAGAGAGAGAGAGAGAGAGAGTGTGTGAGCATATTTTTGTGTCATATCAGGACACAACTCTGTATAATGTCATGGGTATGACACAGGTATTACAAGGAGAGGGTGACTTATGAGGACATAACCCATGTCTCCATTTTTCAAAACACTTATAAATCATACAGAATGAGTTTTTTGAGAAAGTAAAAATGCACAAAGTTTCCTGTGAGGGTTAGGGTTAGGTGTAGGGTTGGTGAAGGGCCATAGAATATACAGTTTCTACAGAATAAAAACCATTACACCTATGAGATGAACACACTTTACACAAAAACAAACATGTGTGTGTGTGTGTGTGTGTGTGTGTGTGTGTGTGTGATTGGCTAGTCAGAGGAAAAAGATCCCAACTGTCCAACTTTCTTTTTCTTTCTTCAGCCCTTCTCTTGTTCGCTCTGAGTCTGTCTTGCTTCCAATCTTACTTTCTGTGACGTCTTTCCATCCATTTCATGTGGGTTTGGAAATACGCCACCATTAATTGCTGTCCTTAAGAAAACACACACACACACACACACACACACACACACACACACACACACACACACACACACACACACACACACACACACACACACACACACTTCAAATGTCCAAATAAATAATGTGAATAAATACATTTTAGAGTTTTAAGTTGATGACACTGGGAGTGTGTGTGAGCGCTTCCTGCTCTTATGGGATTATGGGCTGCCCCAGTTTAGCTGTGGTCCATCTGATGGGCGCGTGACCAGTGACACACATGTCTAAATTTGGCAGCGTGCTGTTGTGCCAGAGACACAGACTGGCCAACACACACAGGCCAATCAGCACTAACGAGGAAGGACATTTTAATTAGTCCCTGACTTATGTACAGGCTACACTCGGCCCTTCTGCTGATGCAGAGCTCATGTCCATCTAAGTTTATATGAACTGATTCCCCCCGTGAATCACTGTGGCTGTAAAAAATAATATTCCAGCACTAACAGCGAAGAAGGCGCTTAATATCATCGTTAGAGCTTTAATTCAGACACTGATCATCTCTGTAATCACTGAATAATCTCAGGGTAATCTCCTACTGTTGTCAGGCGGATCACAGGTCCATTAGACCAAATGCGTGCAGCTGTAATGCATGTAAAAAAATCAAACATTTGCTGCCCTGCAGGACAGTAAACACCAGTAAATCCCTGATAGTGTATGTGAGACTAAAACAAAACAAAATAGACAACAACCTAAACTATCTGCTCCAGATTTGGAGCCCTTGTGTTTTATGAACACCTGATTCCCAATAGAAGTGATTGCATGGCGACATATGATTGCATTTCGCAAAAAAAACCAAGGGTTATGTTACCATGATACTGTGCGTTTTGCCAGTGGTTTTCTTTGTGAGTCAAGTCAGGTCAAGTCTGCTTTATTTTCAGTTGTAATAATAAAATGCTATTTAACGATTAAAATTGATCTTTTTGAGCAAGTAGCAGTAAAGAAACTGATCTAGAAGTTTGATCCCCATTACCACACTTAAAAGACGCTGTGAATCTTTTTTTCTCTTTGGCAAAAACAATGCATTCAGATCTTGAAAACCTAAAAATACAGAGAGCTAAAAAAAGCCAATGGCTAGTGTAGATAGCTCGTTAATATTGTTAAAGAAACATCAGAAAGAATCTGTAATTTGGAATACAAAAAGAATGTGTAATTGAGAATGCACATACCCAAGTGGCCAAATTATTTATGGCTAATGAAACGGGATGTGTGTTCGTCGCACACTGCAATTAAAAACCTGTTTATTACCTGTCCCAGGATCTGTTTATCTGCTGCTAACACGCAAGAACCTCAGAAAAACCAGCCCTAACAATCACACAGCCAGGCCTTGGCTTTCCTTTATCAATATAAAAAAAAGCACAATATCAAGGGAAAACATGATCCCCTCGTAATTAATGTGGGCGGCTCGTTCACATGTGACTCGTGCTAACAAACCTCTGCTGCTTCACACAACACAAACACCTCAGCATCTGTTTCACCCAACCTTGAAATCCCATGCCCTTAAAGTCAAGATGTACATATACATCTGCCATAATTTACTGCACTAAAACATGTATTTAAAATATATCAAATGTGAAATTTCACTAGATTCAACAATATAAAAGATAATTTTTTGCAAAACAATATTGTTTATATTTCACGGACACATCATGAACTAGAGGAACTGGAAGGGTATTCTTTCAAATGCCGAAATAAGGCCGAAAATAGTGTCACAATATTCACCTACAAATGGGGAAGGAAATTTTTTCCACTTTGTTAGACTTTTATAATGAAATTTTATATATATATATATATATATATATATATATATATATATATATATATATATATATATATATATTCACTATTAAATAGCTACCTTTTAATTATTTATGGTCCCATAAGCGTGATTATTTTAACATGAATTCTGTGTTCCCCATTTTATTTTTTATTTTTTACAAATACATTAATTTACTACAAATGTGTCACCAAAAATGGTGACTAATCAAATGAATTAACAAAAGATTAAAGTATTTAAAATTTTATAAATTGACAATGGATTTACAACGAAACATCACATTGATTGATTGATTGGTCTATTTATTGGTTGATTGATTGATTGATTGATTGAATGATTGATTGATTGGTTGAACAAATTAACTAATAAATAATAATTATAATTTGAGAAGTACATTTTAATATACAATGGTTTTTTTTGTCATTGGTTCTTTTTTTATTATTAAATTAAAATAAAATTTAATTTATGCATTTAGCAGACGCTTTTATCCAAAGCGACTTACAGTGCATTCAGGCTATCAATTTTTACATATCATGTGTTCCCGGGGAATCGAACCCCCAACCTTGCACTTGCTTTCTTGCTAGCGCAGCGCTCTACCAGTTGAGCTACAGGAACACATTATTATTATTATTATTATTATTATTATTATTATTATTATTATTATTGTTGTTGTTGTTGTTGTTGTTGTTGTTGTTGTTGTTGTTGTTGTTGTTGTAACAATATGAAAACTTCAAAATCATAGGAAGAAGGAGGCAGGAACTGGCGGACATTTAAATCAAACTTTAAAAACGAAATAAACACAAAACAGCGTGGCAGTCGTCCATGATTGTGGCCAGCCTAATGCACACCTGTGCAGTAATCATGCTGTTTAATCAAGATCTTGATATGCCACACCTGTGAGGTGGATGGAGAAGTGCTCACTAACACAGATTTAGACAGATTTGTGAACAATATTTGAGAGAAATAAGCCTTTTGTGTAAAAAATATTTTAAGTTCAGCTCATGAAAAATGGGGGCAAAAGCAAAAGTGTTGCGTTTATAATTTTGTTGAGTGTAATTGATCTCTGTTGTAATTTCTTCAAGATAAACCAAACTTTTATTTTGTTGTGGAAGTCTTTGAGTTTTGGTGTGTAATTTGACCAAGTAACAGATTCATTTATATTGAAATTCATTGTAGTTGGCCTGGTGTTTTCTCTTTATTTCTCATTATTTTGGTTTTATGTTAAGTTGCATGTTGTTATTTGTGTAATTGCATTGTTGAGTCATTTTTTAGGATGTGACGCAGCAGCAGGCCTCACTCTGACTCACAGGAAACACACGGTAATTGCGTAAATGATGCTGTTTGTACGATGTTTATCTCTCTTTGCATCAGTCCTCCTGAGGCCGGTGCGTCCGTATCAGAGGCCTGCGCTCGTTCATCACGCCGTGATTTAGGGCTAGATTTGGCATTTGTTTGACGAAGGAAAGAGATTATGGTCATTAGGAGCAGAATCTTTGTTTTGATGGGGCTCTTAATGGAGTTGCATTAGGCGAGTCCTGAGGGCCAGTTTTGGAGTGATTAAGCAAACAACACATTTACACGTCTCTAATTGAGACCGCCATCACTGAAACTACACCGTAATGAACTACGGTGGGCCAGATGATGGAAACACGACCTTGAGGTCGTCGCTCCGGCCGGACGGAAGAAACAACCGTTTTTGTTTCAAGAGAAATTGTCTGGTGTGTCACTCACTTGACTTTAATTATAGAGGATAGATAGCATCCCAATAACCAGCTTCTTTTTCTCTCCTAGTCCTTAGCAACAGATTATTTTGCTACACTATTAATTAAATCTGTTACATTGGGAATAGGTTGATTTTCAGGGGGCAATGTTTGGAGAGTAACGCTGGCCTAATTTGCCTTCTGACGATAAAAGCCACAGAAAAATGAAAGAATAATCACCTGATATAAAGGACGCTTCCTTTGAGCCCTAGCACGCATCTCGCTCGCTGCTTCATTCACATGTTTCTGTTCTCTCTGGCTGTTGTTTGGGTAAAGTGGGTCACGGAGCACATTTCACAGAAACTAACTTCCAAAAGGCTGTTTTCTCTTTCCCCGCTTAAACATACTTCCACGTCTCTCTCCCACGTGTCTCCTGCTCATTAAAAATGTTTAACAACATTTTAATTGAAGAATTAATTACCTTCTGCTATGCAAAGTCTTGCTAAACTACAACAGGGGAGTCATCAGCGAAAGCTAGAGAGAATGTAAACACATCATCTACCTTCAGCACGGGCCGGTGACATCACAGCGCCGCCGGCCAATCACAGGCCAGGTTTTCATTATTATTGGACGTTTTCTAAAGACATCTCTTTTGAGTAGAAAGCAATATTCGTTGAAGTAGGTTTAGAAAGTTTATTCAAATCACTCCTTTAAATTAATTTAATTACCTTCGCAATTATGTAAAGGCACTGTTACGTGATATAATTTTAACACATCTAATCTACATAAAATAAATATGTTAGAACAAATTAAATATTAAGTAAATATTAAAGTAAACTACATAATTAAACACAAATTAAATTAATAATGTCATTATATCATATAAAAAAGTATATATATATATGTATCATAGCAGTGTTTTTGTTTTGTTTTTGTCAGTAGCTATTAGTTTAAAAGGTCTCTTGACTGTAGTTTAGTGTCACAGCAGCTTCTTCAACACTGATCCATTGTCAGTTTGTGTGTGTGTGTGTGTGTGTGTGTGTGTGTGTTTAGAAAGCTCCGATGAGTTCATTCCTATTTTAACCTCACCGGAACATCATTAGATCTTCATTCTCTCCCTCGCACGCCGCTAACAACCTGCCATCAGGCCGCGAGCAGCTAAACGGCCTTCTCTCTCTTCTTTGTCTCCTCCGGTTTCCTCTTCCCTCTTTATCTGGCACGTTTGATTAGTTAATCGGCCTCTGTCCTCAGGTGGGGCGTGTGAGGAGAGGAGCGGCACGCTGCGTCCTGCCAAGCTGTTCTTTTGGACGCGAGCTGTGGAGGCAGCTGTGTTTACTGGCATACATTTAGCAGAATCTATTATTCATATTGCTCACTATTAGAGCCAGATCTCTTGCCACCTGTCTCTCTGACAAGCTTCACCCTTTTGTGTGCTTTCTGCCCGCACAAAATGATCCTCTTCCTGATGAATTGAGTTTTTATGAGTATTGCTAACTAACAGCCTCGCTGCGAGCCATGGCTGCCAGCCCACGAGAGAGAGAGAGAGAGAGAGAGAGAGAGAGAGAGAGAGAGAGAGAGAGAGAGAGAGAGACGTCTGCGTAGGAAATAGTTTGGAGAATGTTAATCTGTGCCATGAGAGAGACAGAGCCTGTCAGCCGCTTCAGTTCCAGACACACTTCCTGTCAGGTGGGCTTTTAAAGGGTTAATCAGACGAGACAGAACAACACACGTGTATTGATCTGTTGTCGTATCGGTCTGATTCAGATTTGATTTGAAGGGGAATGTATTTGGGAATGAGGACGTCTTTGGCAGAATGGAAACACGGCCTGATACCCGATGAATCCTCAAGTGAGATATCTAATGGAAAAAATAAAAAATAATATATTATACAATATATTGGACCAACGGATCATTTACACAGACTTCTATGATGTGTTTCCACCGTTATTAACATCGTACATATACACTAAAAAACTAAATTGATGTAGAACTAATTTTCATACATATGAATGAAACATGTGAATGGCAAGTAACAAATCTCATCAGACCGCAGAAGGAGGGGGAGGTGCTTCGGTTGGTGGGCGGGGCTTCATTGGACAGTTTGATTGATGGATGCACAAGTGATTTTTTTTATTTACGCTTTGCTGATAGTACAGTAGTTATATGATTATTGAATAACAATTGAATTAACAATATTTTGAAAACTCAAATTGTATTTTCTTGTAAAACTTACGCTGTCTTTAAAAAATCACACACACACACACACACGTTTTTGTTTTTGTGAAAAGTGGGGACATCCCATAGGTGTAATGGTTGTTATTCTGTAGAAACTGTATATTCTATCGCCATTCACCAACCCTACACCTAACCCTAACCCTCACAGGAAACTTTGTGCATTTTTACTTTCTCAAAAAAACTCATTCTGTATGATTTATAAGTGTTTTGAAAAATGGGGACATGGGTTATGTCCTCATAAGTCACCCTCTTCTTGTAATACCTGTGTCATACCCATGTCATTATACAGAGTTGTGTCCTGATATGTCACAAAAACAAGCCAACACAATATAACTTGTGCACCTGTCAATCAAACTGACCAATGTCAAAAACCACGCCCACCCACCAAAGCCCCTCCCCCTCCTCCTGCTATCTGATAAGATAGAAGAGCATCTTCTATATTTTACAGGCAAATACATATTTAATCATTGAAGGTGCATTAACTCCACACAAAGCACGGTAAGCAGAAGAGAACGTATAACGTAATTCATAATTGATCAGGCTTCGACTTTCATCTTTAACTCTCGTTTGCATAAAACTAATTACTCAGTAAATGGTATTCAGGGGATGACGTGGTGCTGTCAGGCTGAGAAACTCCCCACACGGAAATATTTACAAGATATTCCTTCACAGGGATGCACAATATAGAGATCACAAAGCATTACGTGATCCGCTGAAGCGAAGAGACACAGATACAGTAGGAGATTACTGGAAAATAATAAGACTGGTTTACACAAACACAACGGTTTTATAATCCACCTGCTTTCGGGTTCATTCGATACGTTTGGTGAATGTGCAGATTCTGAAGGAAAATGTTCGTTTTGGCAAAGACAAATCCAAAGACTGCCATTAACAGATATCTGTTATCATCCGAGAGACCACAGCATTGTCATCTGCACACTCAAACATGGAAACTCTTGGAAAATATTGTCTACAAATCTTGACCTAATTTACATGCAAGTAAGTTGTACGCTGGATTCTTTGAAATGCAAAACATATCTCACTTCTATATTTCATCAAGGCCCTTTTCATGTTTAATAAATTAACACTAAGATCCTCCAAGACTTTGTTTTTCATTAGCTAAAAGACTAAAAAAGACACATTTAAAATCTTAATCACAACCTGAGCAGTTATTTTTGCATATTTGTTCAGATTGGGCTCAACAGGAGCGCCAAGCCACGAGAGAACATCCCCGAATCTGATTCATTTCAGCAGATCATATTTTCTGACAAACTTAAGTATTACGAAGGCGAATTATTCATCTTGGTTTGTGTTTTCTTCTGAAGAGAGAAACTTTGATGTATGAAAGAACGAATTCACTCTCGATTTTCCAGCAATATCTCGACTTTAATATTCATTTAGTGCAGAAGAGCCTTCGCTCGAGTCTCTGGAAACGCACGGTTTTGGCTCCTGATGTAACGCTGTATTTCAGAAATGTTTTTATTTAATCTGCTAAAATGTGTGTTATGTATATACTGTATTTTTATTAACATTTCGCATTTGTATGTTTTTTTTTTTTTTTTTCATAAATTTTATTCAAGGTTGTAGTCGTTGTTGTGTTTTTGTCATCATCATTATTATAATAATAATAATCATTACTATTATTATTATTATTATTAAAATATGTTCATCGTATTTATTAATATTATTTACATTTTTATTTTAGTTATTTCAGTACTTTCAACTTTTTTATTTTATTTTTTTTTATTTTATTTATGTTTTAGTTTTAGTTAACTATATAAGCTAGCTCTACTGGTATCCTTACTATACTGTCACAATACTACTGTATGATACCATAATATTAATATTTTATTAATAAATATAAATTTTAGTAATTTTAACATTAAAATGAATGATCTAAAAGTACAAAGTGTTTTTTTTTACTATACTTTTTAATATGTCTATTTATTGATCTTTATTTCTGTTTTAGTTATTGTAGTACATCAAGTAAAAAATAAAAATAAAAACAAAATGTGAAATGTTGCTTCAAACATTAGAAAAAATGATGATGTAATGTAAAAAAGTAATGTTTAAATTGTTCATTTTATTTCAAGTAAAAACTTTTATTTGTATTTTATATATATATATATATATATATATATATATATATATATATATATATATATATATATATATATATATATATTTACATTTATTTATGTTTTTAAATTGACCTTTATATTGCATTTATATTCAGTCAATTAGGAGATACTTTTATTCAAAGTGATCAAGAGCAACAATATAAAAGTAAAAAAGTTAGTGTCAGTTTTAGTTTCATATTCATAATATATATAGCTATAAATCATATATATTTACATTCACATTTATTCATTTAGCAGACACTTTTATCCAAAGCGACTTACAGATGAGGAGAGTGGAAGCAATCAAAAACAACAAAAAGAGCAATGATATATAAGTGCTATAACAAGTCTCAGTTAGGTTAACACAGTACACGTAGCATGGGATTTTAACTAATATAATAAATAAAAAGAAAACTGATAGAATAAAAGAATAGAGCAAGGTAGTTAGAGGTCTCTACACACACACACACACATATATATATATAATTGCATAATAAATAAAAAGAAAAATAGAATACAAAAAGATTAGAAAGGTAGTTATATTTTTAAAGAATAGAATTAGAATAGTGAGTGTTAGAGTTAGAGGGTCAAATAAAGATGGAAGAGATGTGTTTTAAGCTGATTCTTGAAGATGGCTAAGGACTCAGCTGCTCGGATTGAGTTGGGGAGGTCATTCCACCAGAAGAGAACATTTAATTTAAGAGTCCGTAAAAGTGACTTTGTGCTTCTTTGGGATGAACAATCAAGCGACGTTCACTTGCAGAACACAAGCTTCTAGAGGCACATAAGTCTGAAGTAATGAATTTAGGTAAATGTGTGCAGAGCCAGTGGTAGTTTTGATTTATAGTTCATCTATATACATATATAACTATAATTGACCCTGGCCATTACACTGTGTGTTTTTGGTAAGCGGTCAGTAGTGATGCACAGGAATAATGGACCTGTTCACTTCCTGTTGGTGTTTAAGGCGTCTGTGTCTGGAGGGAGTCTATCTGTCTAACCCTCCTAAATAAACACGTGGTGTGCATTATTAACATGCCGGGACACACTGCGATCCACCTCCAATCGTCTTTCCATTAAAACGGACAAACGGTGGCCTGCGGCAACGAGAGGGAGAGGAATAAATCAGGATAGTCTAAGGAATAGTAATCCTGCCTGAACATTTTGAGCTGATTGATATAAATAACAGTGTCCTCACCATCTGTCCAGAGAGAGACCTTCTCCGCTCGCTGCTGAGCTGCTACCCCGGGATAATTAATGAACGGTGTCCTTTGTGCTGGTAATAAAGACAAGACAAATTATGTTATAATCCAACTGGTGCTCGTTTGTCTCTGCCAAATAAAATGTCACATAAAAGAGAGGCCACAGTGTTGTTTTAATGGAGTAGAGCGTACCTGCTCCTGAAAAAGAGATGGACACGAGCCTTCGACTCTGTGCTTGTAGTGAAAAGTCAATATGAAATCAACATTGACTGTGTTTACTGTCTCAGTTCACCTTCCTCTGATTCTGAATTATTCTTCAGTGATGAAAGTTTGAAATTAATAACTCAACATTCCTTCTTCAGCTGACATCTTCACTGTTCTTAAACCTTATTGTGTCTCTGGTGACAAATTTAGGTTGTAAAAACATTGTTGGAACATTGTTTCTAAAATGTTGAAATGTCCCATGATTATATCGTTATTTAAAGGATACAAGATGCTACTTAAAATGTTCTACCAATATTTCACATAGAATGTAATATTATTTTAACATTTTTTTTTCTCTAAGAATTAAGAAAAGTAAATAAAAAAAAAAAAAAAAAGAAAAATTGTAATCTTTGCATGATTATTGCATTATTTAAAAATTACCAAAATGTTTCTTGGAACGTTCTACTAACATTTTTTTTTTTCCCCACAATATAACATTATTGGGATTTTTTTTTTTATTGCGATGATAATGTTATTTCAAAAAATATATATATATATTTTTTTAGAATGGCTCAAATGCAGCCCGACAGAAAAGCAGCAGGCGTGGATGTTTTTTTTTTTTTTGTTTTTTGTTTTTTTGTTCACTAGTCATGTTCTGTTTAAAGGAACAGAAATGAGAAAGAAATTATCATGTACTCACTGTTATTATGTCCCAAACCTGTACAGAACATGGAAGAAAGAATCTGATCTGAAACTTGCTTTCTTCCAAACATGAATTTAGAATATAGTGCAAATTATGGTGCTTCTTGTAGCTTGTGTTCACAAACTGTTGTTAAAAATATCTTCCAATATATTATTTTGTGTT
Organism: Carassius auratus; assembly: GCF_003368295.1. NCBI lineage: Eukaryota > Metazoa > Chordata > Actinopteri > Cypriniformes > Cyprinidae > Carassius > Carassius auratus. The sequence goes on from NW_020528171.1 coordinate 819,006, forward strand.
TAAATGCTAAATGCTTTAGAATTAGGGTGAGTAACTGATCTCAGAACTTTGATTTGTGGTTGATCTGTCCCTTTTAGAAATTTATTTTTTTCTTAGTATGAAGAACATTTTAATAATCTAAATAACTTTTTTTTTTCCCCACTATAATGAACCATACTGTATAGTGCCTAGTATTTTAAAAACAGTAAGTGAAACGTAAGAAGGCGATTTAAGGAATATATATATATATATATATATATATATATATATATATATATATATATATATATATATATATATATATATATATATATATATATATATAAACCTGATTCCAAAAAGGTTTGGACACTGTACAAATTGTGAGTAAAAATGGAATGGAATAATTTACAAATCGCATAAACTTATATTTTATTCACAATTGAATATAGATAACATGTCAAATGTTGAAAGTGGGACATGTTGAAATGTCATGCCAAATATTGGTTCATTTTGGATTTCATGAGATATATAAATTCGTCACATTGGAAAATGAAGGTCCAGTTGGCCACATTGCATTGTGGGATACAGTATCTTATACAGTGTGTTCTGGCTCTATAACACTGAGTTTGGTAATATAATGGTGTGTTATTCTGAATACAGTCAAAGAGCATGATGATGATGATGATGATGATGATGATGATGAAGAGCCTGAGGCCCTGCAGACGTCAGGCTCTACTGGGGTCCGAGTGAACACAGTTGTGTCGCTCTTTGTGTCTCACGTGTCGTTCTGCACATATTAAACAGAGCCGGTGTATCCGGTGCACTTCGTTTTAATTAGTGCCGAGTTTGATCTCCAGCGTTTCCCAGAGGTACGGCTAGCATTAATAAAACACGCCGTACCTTACTGCACCTCTGTGCTCGCGTCAGCCGGTTTATCAGACGACCGGATCGCATGGAGTCATGTCTGACACGATGTTGGACGTGTACTAATCTGAGGTCACACGTGCAGTGAATGCATCTGCTCTCGTCGTGTTTTTAAGCGCCCTCGCTTGTCCTAATTAATCGTCTACCAGGTTCCGCCCCTTTAATGCGCTCACGATAAGACAGATTGTAAAAACGGACTGATTTATGAACAAGGGGATATTCAGATACATACGTAAATAAGAGCAATAAGCCTTGGCACGCACCTATCGCCCGCTGATGATGCCCAACACGCACCGTCTGTGCCCTCGCCGGCTTGGCACACAGACAGGCATCTGCTGAGGTGCTCCTGCCAACTCACCGTACACATACAAACATCTGCCTCCGCACAAAGAGACTGGGATGACAGGTCCGAGAGACGGAGCTCCTGCGCACAAAAGCCGTAATGTTTCCTGTCGAGCTATTAGCTGTGATAGGATCTGTTCGGGCCCCATTAAGTCATCAGTGTCCACCTGTGATAAAGGGACTCATTTGTTTTCTTAAAACTCCACTTAACGTCTACTTAACTCAATTTGTTAGGAAATGTCCTGCAATTTCCTCCAGGCCAGAAATCTGGCAGGGGCTGCGAGGGGACGCAATGCGCAGGATGTGTTCAAATTCAAGGGGGGCCACAGCAGGATCAGGTTAGAGCTCCGTGTGTGTGTGTGTGTGTGTGATTGAAGATGGTTCGTTTAGTTTACCAGCTCAAACGACTCTGAAGTACCCAGTGCTTGGCTGTAAATCATCATCTGATTCCTCTTTAAAGGAGTGAGATTAAAGTGATACTTCTGCTGAACACAGAAGAAGATGTTTTAAAGAATGCTGGTAGAGAAACGGTAGCCATTGACTTCCATTGTGGATCTGAGACGGTTGGATCATGTGCTTTAGTTCACTAGAACACACACACATACTGAAACGGAACACACTCTTCTCTGCCATGTAACTAAATGTGAATGTAAACTCCATTATGTCTCCAGAGTTATGAAAGAGCAACATGTGAGCAATAACATCTCATGTGGTGTAATCTCATTGATGTCCCAGCAAACTATTTCTGCTTTCCAGAGTGTTCTGGGATTGTTGGAGTTTGGCTCTCTGTGTATTTCCCCCCAGAACACATTTTTTTTATACATACACGTTACTTTATTTTTCTAAAAATAAAACCTTAAAGTAACTGTTTGAGAATGTTCCTTAAACATTATTGTGTGGTTCTAAAATATACCTAATAATAACCATTAGAGAACTTTCAATATACAATACTGATATAAAAGTAACAGTTTGACATTATTACGAACAATATATGCTAATATCTGGTTCTAACAAATTCAAAATAATAATTGGAGAACATTCTGTAAACCTTATTATTACGTTTTATTAGATGGTTCTAAAAAGAAAAAAAAAAGAAGAAGAAAAAAGACATAAAAATAACATTTTATTTTATGTCAAAATAGCGTTATTTTATGACTCAAATAAGTAGTTAATTAAATATATATTTACCACAGTATGTATGTATGTGAAACAGACGGGTGTGTGACAAACTTCTGTGAGTGTGTGAGAGTGTGTCTGGGTGTGTGAGAGTGTGTGTGTAAGAGTATGTGAGAGAGTGTGAGTGTGTGAGAGAGTGAGAGTGTGTGTAAGAGTATGTGAGAGAGTGTGAGTGTGTGAGAGTGTGTGTAAGAGTATGTGAGAGAGTCTGAGTGTGTGAGAATGTGTGTAAGAGTATGTGAGAGTGTGAGTGTGTGTGTGAGAGAGAGAGTATGTGAGAGAGTGTGAGTGTGTGAGTGTGTGTGTAAGACTATGTGAGAGAGTCTGAGTGTGTGAGAGTGTGTGTGTGTGAGAGAGAGAGTATGTCAGAGAGTGTGAGTGTGTGAGAGTGTGTGTAAGAGTATGTGAGAGAGTGTGAGTGTGTGTAAGAGTATGTGAGAGTGTGAGTGTGTGAGAGTGTGTTTAAGAGTATGTGAGAGAGTGTGATTGTGTGGGAGTGTGTGTAAGAGTTTGTGAGAGAGTGTGAGTGTGTGAGAGTGTGTGTACGAGTATGTGAGAGTGTGTGTGTGTGAGAGTGTGTGTAAGAGTATGTGAGAGAGTGTGAGTGTGTGAGAGTGTGTGTAAGAGTATGTAAGAGAGTGTGAGTGTGTGAGTGTGTGAGAGTGTGAGTGTGTGAGAGTGTGTGTAAGAGTATGTGAGAGAGTGTGAGTATGTGAGAGAGTGTGAGTGTGTGTGTAAGACTATGTGAGAGAGTCTGAGTATGTCAGAGAGTGTGAGTGTGTGAGAGTGTGTGTAAGAGTTTGTGAGAGAGTGTGAGTGTGTGTAAGAGTATGTGAGAGTGTGAGTGTGTGAGAGTGTGTTTAAGAGTATGTGAGAGAGTGTGATTGTGTGGGTGTGTGTAAGAGTTTGTGAGAGAGTGTGAGTGTGTGAGAGTGTGTGTACGAGTATGTGAGAGAGTGTGAGTGTGTGAGAGTGTGTGTAAGAGTATGTAAGAGAGTGTGAGTGTGTGAGTGTGTGAGAGTGTGAGTGTGTGAGAGTGTGTGTAAGAGTATGTGAGAGAGTGTGAGTATGTGAGAGAGTGTGAGTGTGTGTGTAAGACTATGTGAGAGAGTCTGAGTATGTCAGAGAGTGTGAGTGTGTGAGAGTGTGTGTAAGAGTTTGTGAGAGAGTGTGAGTGTGTGAGAGTGTGTTTAAGAGTATGTGAGAGAGTGTGATTGTGTGGGTGTGTGTAAGAGTTTGTGAGAGAGTGTGAGTGTGTGAGAGTGTGTGTACGAGTATGTGAGAGAGTGTGTGTGTGTGAGAGTGTGTGTAAGAGTATGTGAGAGAGTGTGAGTGTGTGAGAGTGTGTGTAAGAGTATGTAAGAGAGTGTGAGTGTGTGAGTGTGTGAGAGTGTGAGTGTGTGAGAGTGTGTGTAAGAGTATGTGAGAGAGTGTGAGTATGTGAGAGAGTGTGAGTGTGTGAGAGTGTGTAAGAGTATGTGAGAGTATGAGTGTGTGAGGGAGTGTGAGTGTATGAGAGTGTGTGTACGAGTATGTGAGAGAGTGTGAGTGTGTGAGAGTGTGTGTAAGAGTATGTCAGAGAGTGTGAGTGTGTGAGAGTGTGTGTAAGAGTATGATAGAGAGTGTGAGTGTGTGAGAGTGTGTAAGAGTATGTGAGAGAGTGTGAGTGTGTGAGAGTGTGTGTGAGTGTGTGTGTGTGAGAGAGAGAGAGTATGTGAGAGAGTGTGAGTGTGTGTAAGAATATGTGAGAGAGTGTATGTGAGAGAGTGTGAGTGTGTAAGAGTATGTGAGAGTATGAGTGTGTGAGGGAGTGTGAGTGTATGAGAGTGTGTGTACGAGTATGTGAGAGAGTGTGAGTGTGTGAGAGTGTGTGTAAGAGTATGTCAGAGAGTGTGAGTGTGTGAGAGTGTGTGTAAGAGTATGTGAGAGAGTGTGAGTGTGTAAGAGAGTGTGTGAGAGTGTGTAAGAGTATGTGAGAGAGTGTGAGTGTGTGAGAGAGTGTGAGTGTGTGAGAGAGCGTGAGTGTGTGAGAGTGAGTGTAAGAGTATGTGAGAGAGTGTGAGTGTGTAAGAGAGTGTGAGTGTGTGAGAGAGCGTGAGTGTGTGAGAGTGAGTGTAAGAGTATGTGAGAGAGTGTGAGTGTGTGTAAGAGTATGTGAGAGAGTGTGAGTGTGTGAGAGAGCGTGAGTGTGTGAGAGTGAGTGTAAGAGTATGTGAGAGAGTGTGTGTGTGAGAGAGTGTGAGTGTGTGAGAGTGTGTAAGAGTATGTGATAGTGTGAGTGTGTGAGGGAGTGTGAGTGTGTGAGATGGATGATGTGTTTGGTACAGCAAGACCTTCTCTCCCCCCCCCCCCTCTCTCTCTCTCTTGTGTCTCGTGTTCGTCCTCTGAGGTTTGTGATGGTAAATGATCAGGGGATTGTGTAACTCGAGTCGTTTGGGTTCCTGTAATTACTGCCCATTACAAACTCAATCCCACTAATTCTGCGCATGGCCGTCTTCTCGTCTGCATGATGCAGCTCTGAGAATCACACGACTTTGTGTCCCGTCTCCCTGGAATCTACTGAGCATCTTGCCTTTACACTTTTAGCAGGGGATCGTTTTAGCGGCCCGTAAACTGGAGGAGGGTTTTAATGGCGTTTCTGAGCAACTAAAGCGTTTTACAGTATGAAATGAAGCCTGTTGTGTCATTTATCTGGGTTCCCTCTCTTCCATTTGTCTCTCTGTGTGTCCTTCTCCCGGTTTTGTGAGAAAACAGCAGCTCTGAGAGAAACTAATGGCAGAAGAGCTGCAGAACGCTCATTCTGCAATAAACTCTCACACAAATGGCACTTTCCATAAATAAGGAGCAAATTGGTGTCCCATTACTTTTGTAAAGCAATAAAGGCACAAATTCCATGTTCTTTGGAGTAAGAAAAGATATGTTAAGGCATAAATATTATCTGACATAAAAGAAAAAGTCACTTTGTGTGAGGTGTGCTCAAGATCTGTATTCCCTTTTGGAAAATTATAACTGTAACTTATATGATTAAATCACATGTTGAAATTTATTAAAATAGATCTTTCAATTGGAAACATTTTTCACAATTTACAGCGTTTTCTTTTTCTTTTTTTTTGGTGTACATTTGATCAAGTAAATGCAGGAGTTAAAGGGATAGTTCACCCAAAAATCAAAATTACGTCATTAATGACTCACCCTCATGTCGTTCTAAACCCGTGAGACCTCCGTTTATCTTCAGAACACAGTTTAAGATATTTTAGATTTAGTCCGAGAGCTCTCAGTCCCTCCATTGAAGCTGTGTGTACGGTCTACTGTCCATGTCCAGAAAGGTAAGAAAAACATCATCAAAGTAGTCCATGTGACATCAGAGGGTCAGTTAGAATATTTTGAAGCATCGAAAATAGGTTTTGGTCCAAAAATAGCAAAAACGCCGACTTTATTCAGCATTGTCTTCTATTCCGTGTCTGTTGTGAGAGTCAAGAACCGTTTCTGTCAGACGCATCCGATTCGTGAACCGAGGAGCTGATGATACTGCGCATGTGTGATTCAGCGTGAAGCGGACTGACACACAGAGCGTCTGAACCGAACTGATTCTTTTGGTGATTGATTCTTAACTGATTCTGTGCTAGTGTTATGAGCGCGAGTAAACCGAAGGCTTGCAATCATCGCCAATGACATCATTACTTCTAGCACAAAAGAACCGGTCAACCGTTCTCTTCAGCCGGTTTATTGAATCAAACTGTCCAAAATAATTACTGGTGATCCGAAAACAGATGCAACAGATTCTTGACTCGAGAAATATCTCAACTCAAAATATATTTTCGATACTTCAAAATATTCTAACTGACCCTCTGATGTCACATGGACTACTTTGATTATGTTTTTCTTACCTTTCTGGAAACACACAGCTTCAATGGAGGGACTGAGAGCTCTCGGACTAAATCTAAAATATCTTACACTGTTCCGAAGATAAACGGAGGTCTTAAGGGCTTAGAACGACATGAGGGTTTCATTTTTGGGTGAACTATCCCTTTAAATCTATCAAGAATCTGTTGAATTCTGTTAACAGTTTGTTAAATATTCAGTTCAATGTATTTTTATTTAAATAATAAAAATTTAATTTTCCTGCAAAAAATAAATAAATAAATAAATAAATAGAACGTTCCAACAAATTCTTTCATCCAAGAAGCCACATCATCTGGCACATTTATGGTTAATAAAGTTAATAATATTTTCCTTTTTTTCTCCTTTTCTTTTTATATTTTATTTTTAGTTTAACCATTGAACCCTTTATTAAATTAAATTAAATTAAATTAAATTTACATTTACATTTTATTTATTTTTATAACTTAATTTATTATTATTATTTCATGTTTATTCCTAGAAAATAATGTAATTTACCCTAAAAATCTGTTAAATCCAATTAGTATTTTCTCATCATTATTGTCTTTGTATCCTGATAACTAACTTTAAGATTGTGCTGACATTGATTTGTGGTGTTAAAACAACCTGAAATCATTCACTTTCAATAAGACAGTGCCTCATTTGTACATTTGTACACCACTGTAAGAATAGCCTCACTGTCACAAGTAGAATTTACAATCATAAAAACATGCAATCCAATCGAACTCTTTCTTAAAATGTAATGCATATTCATTACTCCACATAACAAATGTCAGAGCCGGTGAGGAACAGACGACTGCTTCAGAGAGAGTTTCTCCTGCTGTAATTCAAGAAGATTATGATGCCAGCGGAGAAAGATTCACAGGTTCATGTTTCCGTGCTTCAGAAAGACGTCATGTTATCTTCACTATAACAGCAGTGGCTCACCTACAGATAGCAGGAAGTAATGCTGTACTGTTCTCCTGCATCAGATAGGACTGACGAATGCCCCTTGTGTTTCCTCGCTCTCGCACCGCTTTCATCCGTTAAAAGTGCTTTGTTTCTGCGGAGCGTGAGGGAAGAGAACTGGAACATGAAGCACTTTGATCTTCTGTCTGATGAAACGCTTTCCCCACCTTGTGCCGTGTCTGATAAACGCTCTCATTACCTGTTTAACGTCTGAGTCCCGTCAGACCTTGGCCTTCACACAAACCAAACGCAGGTCTTTAATAAATGATACAGAGCTGAGGGTCGACTGTGTTTCACAGAGCCAAATATTACATACCCTTCCAACAACGATGCATTCTGTGAACATTTGATGTTCCCAATAATTTATGGGAAATAACATTAAATAAAATAATTTCTCAATGTATTCTGAAAACACCCTTTTTTATTGGCTGTGCGTTAATGTTAAGGAAACATTACATTCTGATCATCTTACACACATTAATGGAACTATTAAATGTTCTCGGAACATTCAGAAACGATAGTTACATTTAAAATATGTTTCAGAAACATTCCATGAATGTTGTATAAGTAACATTAACAAATAATATCAAACCAAACCATCTAAGAACATATGGAATTACATTTATTTCAATAACAATGAAGGTAACTTTATAAAACTGAACGTAACTTTTTCAGAAACTATTAAAAATATGCTATTACAAAAGAAGAAATAAACTATGAAAATGAAAAAAATGAACAAATGTAACAGGTTCCTCAAATATGCTTTATTCTTTGTTGATGTTTTTCAAAGATTTGTTTTCGCTAAGCATGGATTCTAAATTAATTGCCACAGATTTCTCTTACGTTTCGCAGTTTTTCGTTTCGAAACCTCTTCTGGGGGTGGGCTTAACAGTGATCTACTCTGATTGGATAGTGAGCTTTTGATGGACAGGTGCTCTCTGACCGGGAAGTACAGACACCACGCAGTGGCACGCTATGAAATGGAAATGCTCTTCATTCAAATATTTGATTCTTCATGATTTTTTAAGCATATTGCGTAGTTGTGTTTGCAGTGTAAAACAATGAAACTTGACATGTTTTGTCATACACAAATAAATAAAAAAATCTTCCCAATATATTTTGGTCTTGGATAGTCATTGAAAGCAAACATTGAGAAACATCCTGTTTTGGCGACTGCTGTATAGTAGTGTGTGTGTGTGTGTGTGTGTGTGTGTGTGAAACTCCAGCAGTCAGCAGTCCTCCAGTAGCTGATGTGCTCGTGTGATTTATTGCTCTCACCGCTCACAAGAAAGTACAATTTTCCAGCCAGCTGCAAAACAATAATTCATTACGATGCCCTTTCCGCGATAGGAAGCTGTTAGCGGAGCAGGTCTCTGCTGCTAAAATGATGTTGATAAATGTGTGATCAGCGCAGGTAACCACTTTAACACTCGTCTGCTCCCACTGAGTTCCACATATTACACACACACCCCATGATTCAGTGATAAAGAGATTACTGACAGCTCCCTCTGCTCTGAGTGTGTGTGTGTGTGTGTGTGTGTCGAACACCTTCAGATTTCTAATAAGAACATCTCAGATTAACGTGTTGCTCTGTTTGTTATGAATCACGGATCAACTGTAAAACTAACAAAATTTTCACTAAAACACATTTGTTTCTTCTTGTCACGTACAGAGCAAGCGTTTCCCCAAATAATCATAATTCAGCACTGGATCAAAAGTAAAAGGTAAGTTATATTTTGCATTTTATTTATTTTATGCTATATATTTTTATGAAATAAGAAAATATGATCACATTGCAAAAACATTTATTTGTATAACATGAAACCTTTTTTTTTTTAATAATGTTACAAAACATTTCTATTTCTAATAAAAGCTGTTCTTTCTGTTCATCTATGAATCCTGAAAAATCAAATGAATAATCAGAAGTGTTTCTTGAGCAGTAAATCATCATATTATTCTGATTTCTGAAGATCATGTGACACTGAAGACTGGAGGAATGATGCTGAAAATACAGCGGAGCATCACAGAAATACATTACACTTTAACACAGATACACACAATAATTTCACTGTTTTACTGTATTTTTGCTAACTAACTAACTAACTAACTAACTAACTAACTAACTAACTAACTAGCTAACTAGCTAACTAACTAAATACATAAGTAAATGTAGCCTTGCTGAGCAAAAGAGACAAAGTTTCTGAACCCAAATTAGCTTGTGTAATTTATTATGAAAATAATGACCGAATAAAATAATAATAATAATAATAAAATAAAAACTGTGGCTGTGTGTGTGTGTGTGTGTGTGTTTCTGTATCAGTGTGTCGTCAGATTATGAGGAAACTAATTAACTCAAAGCCTTTGAACTGGGAGTTTGGAACTCGTCCCGAGTGTTTGTCTCTCTGTCTCTCCACAGAGACGTGAAGTGTCACATAATATCCACCAGACAGACTCTTACTGTAACCTTCTGACCAGTGTGTTGACCTGATCTGTGATCTGTGTGAAGACAGACAGGTGTGTGTTCCTCAGCGTCTCAGGAGACTTCACTTACATTGAATTTCAAGCAATCTCGGATGTTCCTCCTAAACTTCCCCGGGATAAATCCAAACCAAAGTCAGAGTCTAGAGCCAAAATAGAGAAGTGAAGAAGTGTTCTGGTCTGAATCAGGAGAGAAATCTGCACAGATCAAGCAGCGTTTAAACAGCTCTAAACTAATCTGTGTCTGAATTCTGATGTGAAATACAACAGGAGATGCACTTTTTTTCACTGGAGGAAGTGTTATTATGGACTCATATTTTAGTTAAAGGTCTGAACGTGATTCTCTCTTTATGTTTGATTTTTTTTAGTATGATTTGATTTTGTACACAACGCATCCGACAGGCCGAGTGCAATATGGATACTCAGTGTGTGTGTAAACTTGAGATGTGTGAGGCTATATGTGTACATTTGATTTGTAAGAGCATGAATGTGTGTGTGTGTGTGTGTGTGTGTGTCAGAGCTTGGCTGGAGTTGAGTGTTTTTGGCACAAGTGTCGATTGCAGCTTGTTGGCAGCGTGTTTCTCTACCGACAGCTAAATCAGAGAGGAGTGACCTATTTACTCACTGATCACCATGGGAATGAGCGGCTCACAGCCAATCAGAAGCAGCATCATCAAGACTGTTCACCACGGCAACGTGGAGTCGGTTCGGAGGGTTGGCTCAGATCATGAAGGGGGCGTGGCCTGTTTGACTTCAGCAGCCACACCCACTTCAGATGATGAGCACTGCAAGTTTTCATCCCTCTCTCTGCACAGCCGCCTAATTAAGAAAGCCTGACTCATTTACATGGAGATGTTTGATCTAAATTACACTCCAAACCGCACCAAATTGGGTTCATCTGTGAATGTGAAACCTCCCTCTCTCTGGCAGTTGCTCTGGGGCCCGTGTTCAAATGATGAGAGAGATTATGGGTTTTAGTGTTCTCATGAGACACACACACACACACACACCCTTTAACTGGACACTCCCTGTATTAAATGACACTTTAAGTATGGTCATTCATAGCAGTAATTCATCGGGCCAGGCTTAAAATATACTAACAGTGTTCACAAACTGATGCTTATTTAGTGTAGATGTCCAAACCCAGGGGACAAATGACCTTTGACCTTTGTCTTTGGTCTACTGCAAAAAATAAATAAATAAATAAATCAATAGAATAAAACAAATTATGCCATTAACGCATACTTTAATTTATAATATTTTGTTTTAGTATCATTAATTATTATACATTGGCAACATTAACTATTAGAGTTTTTCTAAATATATTTACTGTTTTTTTATATATATATATATATATATATATATATATATATATATATATATATATATATATATATATATATATATATATATATATATTTTCTATTTTATTTGTATTTTTAATATAATTTATGTTTTATTAATTTTGCCATTTTTATTATCATTTATTATTTTTTAATATATTTAAATTTGTGTCATTTTAGTACTTCAACTTGAACTTAAAGAAAAATAATTTTTTATGATATTTTTTTATATAATATAATATAATATATATATATATATATATATATATATATATATATATATATATATATATATATATATATATATATATATATACACACACACACACACACACACACACACACACACAGTATATGTTCAGTTTTATTTCAAGTAACAAAAACATATTGTTTATGGCTCTTAGTTAATGAAAATAACCATCTTTCTAATTTATCTTTATTTAATTATGTATATTTTTTATTGTTCACATTTAAATGTCAAAAAGCCCTAGTTTTATACAATAATAATAATAATAATAATAATAATAATAATAATAATAATAAAAATAATAATAATAATAATAATAATAATAATATAGTTGTATGTATGCTACATTTACTTTCAGCGCACAGCCCAGTCAGATTTCTGGCCCTTTGTAGTGAAAGGTTTGAGCACCTCCGATCTAAACATTCACATACTGCATCTGAATTTAATTCCAGTTAGTCTTAATCTATAGCTCAGATGATAAGGATGTAGGGTCAGATACGACTGTAGATGGTCAGATGTGGATGGACAGGTCTTTTTTTAATTGCACATCTCTCATGATCGAGTCCTGATGGATTCATGGATTCTGAGAGATCAGAGCATCACTTTCTCTGCCACGTTTCCACTCTGTGTTGTGTGACAGTGTTCAGAGACGTTATTGCCTCTTGTGCTATAAATATATGTGTGTGTGTGTGTGTGTGTGTGTGGGTGTGTGTATAATGACATGGGTATGACACAGGTATTACAAGGAGAGGGTTCTTATGAGCACATAACCCATGTCTCCATTTTTCAAAACATTTATAAATCATACAGAATGAGTTTTTTTGAGAAAGTAAAACTGCACAAAGTTTCCTGTGAGGGTTAGGGTTAGGTGTAGGGTTGGTGAAGGGAGATAGAATATACAGTATAAAAACCATTACACTTATGGGATGAACACACTTTACACAAAAACAAACGTGTGTGTGTGTGTGTGTGTGTGTGTGTATGAGTGATCTGAACCCATCTGGACCACCGTGTCTGGATTGACCCTCATAAGTTTGCTGAGTGCTGAAATCTACATGTGCTGAATTTCACATTTAAACCGAGGACACAAGACAAATGCCAAACACACACACACACACACACACACACACACACACAGATCACAGTCCTCATAAACACGTTGAATCCATTTGGATGCGCTCTGCTAAAGTGCCTATATCTTTACGATAAAACTACAATTTATTTTACACGCCCATAACAGCCAGCCGATGTCTGCGTATGTGGAATGGAATAAAATAAAATAAATCTTTATGAGCGCCCATCGGGATCTCCGCACATTAAACTTTGTCTTTTTGTGTGTTTTATGACTTGATGAGTCACAGGAGCGAGAGGTTTTCTGTCATGGAGCAGGTGAATCTTGTAAAGCAGTGTTTGAGCGATGCTCGCTTCAGTCTGAAAGCGCTTTGTAGTGTTCAGACGAGCGAGTGGATGCGGCCTGGTACCAATAACAGCTGCGTATAAACACCGTACATCGAGATGATGCGGTCAGAGCAGCCGGAGACGTTAAGACTGCCTTCAAACACACTTTCTGTTCTTAGGGCTGTGGTTGAGTTTGGCAAATTCTTCTCTTAATCCAGCACAGTCCTGCGTTATAGGAACAGAAATATGACTGACTGTCTCCTGTGTATGCTTCAGATGTTTAGCAGAACATTCACACTGATCTTTTCTGTATAATTAAAAGACAAAACTGAAAATGAAAAACACTTGGAAGCATCATTTAGCATAGTTCATAGAAGTCAAAAAGAAGATATTAAAACTGAAATCATTTATGAAAGCAGCATGTTCTCGATCTGTTGAGCGTCAGACGACTTCAGAGTTTGTGCACTAAAGTTTGGGGTCAGTGATGCACTTTAATACTTTTATTCATCAAGGATGCATTACATTGTTGAAAAGTGTTAGTAAAGACATTTATAATGTTACAAAGGATTTATTAATTCATATAAATGCTGCTCTTTTGAACTTTCTATGTATTGTTGAATCCTGGAAAATAAAATGAATCAGTTTCCACAAAACAAATAATAATATTCAACATTGATAATAATCAGAAATGTTTCTTGAGCAGTAAATCATCATATCATTCTGATTTCTGAAGATCATGTGATATATATATACTGTAGCAAACATAATTCAGGAATGGTGTTTTTTTGTTTCTTGTGTGTTTGGAGCATGATGTCTCTGGTCACTAGTGTTTTCATTTCTGAGTAAAACAGAAGAAGAACAGAAGCAGAAGCTGGAGTGTGGGTGCGTGCATGCGTGTGCGTGTGTGTGTGTTATATTATCTCCTCTGAAGACCCTGCTGTGTTTCTGGCCTGTGTGCTTCCTGTGGCTGTAATTGCTGGACCTGAGGGACTCCAAAATGAGTGTGTGTGTGTGTGTGTGTGTGTGTGTGTGTGTGTGTGTGTGAGGCATAAACAGGGTTTGACAGCAGATTAGAGGTGTTTGGCGAGTACCTGTGTGTGTTTGAGTGTGTCAGGTACAATAAGAGCAGGTCGAGTCTCTCCTGGAGACTGAGATAACACCTGGACACAGTTCAGTCCGGATACAGAGCAGAGCCAGGCCAGGTTTTCACAGCAGACACAAACACTGAGATAAAGCGGAATATATGTCCATCTCCTTCAGTCATCTGTCTGCTGTTTAATCAATATTAAATATAATCTAGTACGATAATGCTGATACAGTTCGAATAATTGATGCATGCAACAAAAAGTTTCTCATGTAGTCTTATATAGCTTTATTATTTAGACAGACCGACTGTAAAAAACAATCAAACAAACAGATATAATAATGAAAAAACAGGAAAAAAAATATTTGAATATAAATTTAAACAAATTTACACACACACACTAAATATTTGATCCAAAAATACCATATGTTCTCCATTACAATGCGTTTGCTTTAATTAAGCGTGAGTCTGGTTTGTGTTTGTCAGGTGTGTGTGTGTGTGTGTGTGTGTGTGTGTGTGTGTTCTGTCTGTTTTTAATGAGCTTTACGCTCTTTATCTAAAGATGTCGTCATTAAGCATGAATAATAAAGAGCGAGGTCATAAAATCGCTCCGCCTCCTCTCTCTGTCCTGTGTGTCTCGTTCCGTTAATTAGCTGTTAATTAGCTGAGCTCTGAGAGTGGGCGGAGCAAAACTGTGCCGCGCTCTTTCACCCTGTTTACAGGCGGGATCGCATCTTACACAGATAATTGTTTTTATTTATGCTTCTTGTTTTCTTAATGCTTTGTCATGCAGTGACGTCATGCTCATTAGTCAGATCTAATGATAATTGGCTAATGCTAATCATGACTACGCACAGAAATACCAGCAGCTTTTACATTATCTGTGCTGTTTTAAGTGTAAATACTTTGATGCGTTAATTATTAAATCACATAATAATAATAATAATAATAATAATAATTATAATTATTATAGAAAATGTTGTTATAAATAAATGGCACACTGGTATATGAAGAGGACAGGTATTATAGGTATTAAATAGTGATTTGGATGCAACATCACAGCCAGAAAACTTTTAAAAAAACAAAAAAATGCATGAAAGCATCATCATAGATGAGATTGAGACTCCTTAAGTCACGCAGATTTATTTACAAGAGTTAATTTAATCTAACAAATATCATCAAATGTTGTTTCTCGTCTTGCTTCAGAATGAAAGAAAAGTGAAGCCTCTTCGTTAAGCACCAGGGGTTCGACCTTTTCACAGTGACATCGGCCGGAGGTCAGTGTCATCGTCTGATGACAAGAGCCAAAATATCATTCATTAGAACCAAAACAATCATTCCAGACATCGGTGTGACACTACGAGTATTCATCGGGTCCCTGAAGATGAGCATTAAGTCTTCTCAAAGAAGCGGACTAAATATATAACAAATACAATTCAAAGCAATCTATCACATTTGTGATTTGGGAGAGACTTTGACAAGGACAAAATACCATACTACAGTTACTGAAATCATAATAAATCAATAAATATTCAATCTGTATCAAATATATCAGATGACAGCCTCGACCACAAGTCGATGGTATTTATATACAGATACTATTCCAGTGTTTCTTGAGCTACCATAATACATTTTGTCCACACTTTAGTTTGGGATCCAATTCCAGTTAGTTTAACTTGAAAAAAAGTCCTGTTGACTGTTTATTAATAGTTAGTAAGATAGTTTGATTAAGTGATCTAGAATATGATCATGCAGAATAAAGTATTAATATGTGCTTTATAAATATTAATAAACAGCCAATAGGCTAGTAATATGCATGCTAATAGAGAGGATTGGTCCCTAAACTAAAGTGTTACTAAAATCTAGTAATTTACTGAAACACTTCTTTCTTGGTATATTTATGCATATATTTATACATTTGCACAACCATCACGATATCAAAGACACAATGATCATCATTTTAAAACTGTGAAATTTAATTTCTTATCACTAACTATTCAAAGTTTAAGCCGGTCCCATTTTAATTAGGATTCTTGGCAAGAAACAAACAAGAGTTGGGTGAATTGTTTTCTGACAAATTACCGCAGCTCTGGCAGCTGGCATGAGGAATATGAGAATGAACTACATTTTTACATTTCTGAAGACAATATGTGCTGTGTCACTATATTGATATACTTTGATGCTATGAATGCATCCAAGTCATAAACATGAGACATGCTTTATATGAAGTGCCTCAAACTGACTCATAAACAGAGTTTAAAGTGGCTTGTCCTCCTGTCAGATGCATGTTGTTAAACATATTTAAGACTTGATTTCCTCAGAACATATTGTACATCTTATGTCAATATCTGTATCTGTACCAGTTTTTGTCAAACTTCAAAGATGTCAATGAAAGAACAGGGAACGTTCTCAGAACTTTGGCAAGGTTCTCTCAAAAGTGTAAATATAATCTTCCAGCAAAGTTAAAAGAATGTTTGTTTAAAGTTATCTGGTCATTAATAATGTTCTCAAAATGTTATTTATACGTCAGTCATGGAACGTTATTTATGCATAGTTCTAAAACATTTTAGTTTTAGAACATCCAACATATTAAAGGTTTCTACTTGTTCCGGAATGTTCAAAAGTAACCTTCACATAATGTTTGCAAAATTATGAAATGTAACAGTCCCTTAAGGTTTTCTCAAATGATGGTATATTTTTAAAACATTTAAAAACTGTTTAGAACATTCAGAGTTTTCATATGTATTGGTAACGTAAGCAAAATGTTATTAGAACATATTGCATCAAACAGACAGAGTTCAATATCATTTACAGTTTGACAAAATATTTTGCATGCAAGCACTTCAGATCTCTTCCCTCATCTATAACAGCAGCATGAACTGCAGTATATAGTGTGTTGCAGTCGGTTCAATCAGTAACAACCTTTTATTTTTTATTTTTTGTTCTGTATATCACTGGTTAATACAAATAAATAAATAAATAAATTCTCACACTAAACCGTGATTTTAAAAACCAAGGTTACTGTGCAGTTAGGGATGGGCGATACTTCTTATTTTGTTATCAATACGATACCGATATTTTCCAAGGCCAGTATCACCAATACTGATACTGATGCCGATACGTCTAAATGGAACTTTTAAAGTATAACATTTATGAAATTATTAAATTACTAAGAGTAAAATGGTTAATGATATCCACTTAACTTTATATATTAAACACATTTTAACATTCAATTTGCTTTAATTGCAACTTATTAGCTTGTATTTTTGTTCAAAAAGGGTTAAAATGTGTTTACTGTAGTGGTTATCATGGAAATCTACAAATACAATAGTTGAAGTCAATGTGGTTCATCTTCTGAGGGACTGCAACCTTTTTATTCTCAGCATTTATGATTTATGTTAACATTACAGAATATAACATGATTGGTATTAACTTTTAACGTTCAATTTAACGAAATGTAGCACAAACTATAGGCTACAATCTCTTTGTTTATTGTGAACTAACTGAAACATATATGTTTTTCTGTTCTCTAATAAGCATTGTTCTGGGCTGCATTTCCCAAATGCATCAATGCTTTCTTATGATACTTTTGGGGAACGCAGCCCTGTTTGAACGCACGTCAGAAGTGAGCGAACGCTCTCTGTGATTGATTGGTTCTGTCTTGCATCATTTCTTTGAGTTCAAATGAGCAGGAAAATAGTTATATCCAACACAACTATTTCCGCCAAAATAGGTTATTTGTCCTTTTCTATGATTATTGAATGCATTAAAATTACATTTTTTACAGCTAAACAAAATAAAAAACACCTTAGTATCGATATTTCTTTATTTGTGTATTGATACTTTTCGATACTTCAGTATCAATACACTCATCCATAACTCCAGCACGAAGCATATAAGTCAAGCGTGTCGTCAGCTGAACATCAGTGTGTGTGTCTCTCATGTCGTCATTCTCCCGTCTCCGGTCGCCTTGTTTCGGCACTAATCAGAATTTCTGGCCGGTGTTGGCTTCTCCTGCGGTTCTCGTGCTTCTTCTACATGCCGAAACAGGAGGGAAACATGTGTGCGGTCGCAGGTCTGAAATGACTGTTTGAGAGTAATTCCAGTCAGAAATGAATGCGTGCGTGCAGGTCTACACCTAATCACTTCAGCAGAGCACTTCAGGCGTGCGAGAGCTCGAGGCCAAATAATGACAAATCTCTCCATCCCTAATGGAAGATACGTTGGCTCTTTTCAGGAAGTGCTGTGCACCTTTGAGTGGGGCGAAACATATGTGCAACACTTCGCCTGATCGACGCTCATTTCCCTGTCGCAGGTATTCGCAAGGCTATTTTCATCAACGCTACTTTAGATGCATAAAACGGCGCAGATTGTGGGCCTGTAAATCATAAAGACCCATCACTGCTGCTGCGGCCATAAATATTTGAATATATTGTTTTTCTATTAAAACATTTAGTCTTGTGCCAAAGCGGTGAGGAGACACCCTGGTGAAGTTTATTTCCAATCCAACAAACAGCAAGACTGCGTTTGGACGGCCTCGACTTGTTATCTGTAATTTAGCCAACGTGTTGGAACAATTAACACTGTTTGAATTGTGAGGCGGGGAAAGACAGATTAATGATTTGATTACGAAGGGAAAGAATCAAAGCAAAAGAGGTTTGGAGGAAGTCGGTAAACACGTTCGTACAAAGGCCGCTCGATCGTAGAGGATTTTAAAGTGTAATGAAGCAAGAAACCTTTAAACCCTCTCCTGAGATTCATTAGACAGCCTCAAATCTGCATTTTTAATTATTTAATTCATTACATGTGTGTAGAAATTGCACATTTATTTATTTGATTAGATTCGTGGGGACGTGATATGAAAAACGGAGACATGAAAGGACATCAGTGTGGTTTTTTCTCTGTGACATGAAAGGTGGAGGTACTTTAATGAAAGACGTTTGCTGATGTGATTTGCTCTGTTCGAGAGCGCTGTGAAACACGACAGTGAAAGAAAGAGCCCTCCAAGTTTGATGTGCGTCTCTTTGGAGAGCGCCATCGTGGACCCCCATTTCGTAAAACAAACAAACCTCCTTCAAAGAAATAATTAAGAGAACTGACCCAAAATGGCGCGTCCGCTGTTCCTCTGAAGAATAAGGGAGAAACTTTCTACTTTGTTGTCTAATCGTGATCACAAAACCTGTTTCAAGAGTCTGTCGTCTCTTATTTCAAGGCACTTTGTGGAGCGCGGGGTCACAGGCAATTAAAACAGCACAATGACGTCAAGTGCACAAAATGCGGCATGAGCCGAGCAACTTACACAGTCACGTGCTAATCAATTCCTCATAATACAGAAATGCTCCAGAAACACACTTACAGTGAAGATGATACAAGACAGGGTTAAAAAGCAGAACTGTGAAACTCAGATGTTTTGTTAAAGCAGTTATATTAATTATTCAGGAGGAAAAAATTCGAAAAAACTTTCCTTTTTAAGGTTTCCTTTTTTTTTTTTTTTTTACATTTGGCAGACACTTTTATGGAAACAAATTAAACCCATTTAAAATGTGTTATTTGAAATTATATATATATATATATATATATATATATATATATATATATATATATATATATATATATATATATATATATATATATATATATATAAAACCCCCAAAAAATATAAAAATGACAAAGATACAGCTAAATTCCTAATATTTTAACTATAGTTAAAAGGAAAACTAAAATAAAAATTATTAATATTAAGAATATTATATACTACAGTATTTTCTGAGTGATAATAAAATAACAGTCTGTTAAATACAGTTCATAATTACATGCTTTTTTGTGAATCGAACCCAAAGCCTTGGTGTTGCAAGCGCCATGATCTACGGTTTGAGTTATAAAAAAAGTGTTTGCCATTTAAATTGAAATGCTGGAAATAACTTTTAGGTCTTGTGACAGTATGTATTTTAATTAGTTCACGGTCTGATGCCGATGACTTCCATTTCAAGTGTTTTAAGAATGCGTCAAAATGATTTTCTGAACGAAAACGTAATTTAATTGATTTTGTTGGTTATAGAGATTGGAAGATAAACCACACCAGACTTCCTCGTCGTTCTTTTCTCTGCTTCTGTACTTCAGGAGTGGTGTGTGTGTGTGTGTGTGTGTGTGCAGATACTTGTTGATATGATCACATCAGATGAAGCTGCAGAGGAAACAGACAGGAGAAGATCGGGGCAAACCCAGCATCCCTGGAGAACCCTTACGAATCCTCGCTGAGTCTGCGCAGTTCAAGCCTCCTCCAAGAACCGCAATCAGACGGCGGATGAAAAGGCTGATTTTCTGCGAATTAGCATGATAAGCGGGAACACAAAATCAATCCCCGTCCTTGTGAGGCCGCGGCTGATTGCTTTGAACTGTCAAAAAATGGCAGAATCAAATGGAAAGTGCTGGAGGTTACAGGACTGATTTGCTGAAGAGGAGATGGCTAGAGCTATTGACACAGCTCTTGAGACAATAATTGGGTTATCAGAGAGGAACAGTTCAAGGACCACAGGGGCCAGGACTTATTTGCATTAGATTTCCACCCAGCGTCGCTCTCGTGTGTTTAAAACGATGCATTTTATAGAGCGCTGCATTAACAGCGTCATTACTGATGCAGAGTCTGAAACCTGCGCCGCAGCGAAGGATTTGAACTGCAAAACTCTTACCTTAGTTCCCTCGTTTATTTATTTATTTGTTTGTTTGATCTCTAATATATTCGCTTGTTTATTTTCCTGCTTAACATAAGCATTTATTCTTGCATTTTCACAATTAAAGAAGCCAGACTTTCTAATGAATACAGATGAATGTGAGCACGAATCCACTCAGACAAATGCTAATTTGATACAATTTTGAGATACAATTTTTGGACCTTTTGAGAAAATTCTGGAAAAAAAGTACCATGTTTTCTGAACTATCTCTAAAATATAATTTGCAGTGTTTTGCAATGATGTGAAACAATGTCAGTCGAGGAATGAAGTGTCCAGTAGTGCAATTTTTATTTGAAGTGTGAAGGACATTTGAAAGCTTTTATTATTTTTGAATAATTATATTCCTTACACAAAGTGATGTGTCAATATAAGGCTTATCTACTACTGTACTTTTATGAAACTTTTTGAACACTTTTGGAACTTGGCAGTAAAATTAGCTTGTTATTATTATTATTATTATTATTATTATTATTATTATTATTATTATTATTATTATTATTATCATTATTATTATTATTATTATTATTATTATTATTATTATTTTCCAGCTAGTTTCTGTCAACATTTATCATTCTCAAGGCAAAATTTTATTTTATTTTATTTTTTTTAACTGAATGTCTTTAATGACTAAAACTAAAATGGAAATAAATTAATAAAAATATATTGACTCATAAAATAATTTAAAATACTAAAAATTATAACAGAAAATACTAAAAATTACAAAGAGACACAAAAAATTGCATTAACTAAGATTAACTTAAAACAATAAATATAAAAATAGAAACGTCAATTTAAAAAAAAAAAAAAATGAATACAAACTTACCTTAATGAATAAATAATAAATACTTTTAATAAATTTATAAAAAATCATATTATCTCAGTGAAATAAAATAACACTGATCCAAAGCGATTTGCTTTGCATTGCATTCGATATATATTATCAATATATAAATATTCATTATATATATATATATATATATATATATATATATTTTAGTGTTTCATGCACCATTATCTACAGTACAAATGATATATAAATATATAATATATAATATTTTGGGTGAACTCTCGCTCATTTTTCATCTCATTTTTTCCTTTCAGATCGATCACTGTAAGAGACTGTCTTCATGTTGTTCTTTGTCTTTGCATGATGCATTTTTATCTTGTTTTTTCTTCACCTCTGTTGAGAAATTAAGCGAGAAGCTCATCAGTCCAAATGTTAGTTCTCTCACAAGAAACTTCACGCCAATTTACAGCGATATTCCTCCTTCAGCCCAACCTCACAAACACTACGAGCCCTTACTTCAGCACACAAAAGTGCTAACAATAGATGAATTAAAGGTTACAGACAGTATGTGATGAATGTCACAGCGAAACAAATTAGAGGCTCAGGCGTCCTAATGAAGGCTGTTGCAGGCCGTGAGCGGACAGTCAATAATTAGTGGTGTTACTCGTGCTGCTTTCTGCTTACCACTCACTTGGTCATTTTTCACTCTTTTAATTGCACAGGTTACGTTTGCTGTAATGGTATGGCAGCTCTCTAGACTTTTAATTTTATTTTATTTTTTCAATTGACAGAAGGTGAATAATCTCAATCCCAGCGTTCGTTAAAGAGACGGAAAGTTTTGCGCTAATTAGACATGGAGATCATTGGAGAGACGCTGTTTTAAGTTGACTTTGGAGTGTGACTCTCTCTTGGTTTATTCGTCTTTCTGTTGCTTTTGTGTTTTATGTTTGCTTGAATTCATGCATGTGGGATTTTACTTTGATGATTGTAAAAAAACCAAACCAAACTCCCAACCGCGTGTGACATGCTACCAGGACCTGACAGAAAGAGGAATATTCACACAAATAAGACATCAAAGATAGATGGAGAATTAAAATATGCGCTTCAAAATTATTCTGATTGCTCTGGGATAGAGGAGAGGAAAATATTCCCTAGAAGTGTCCAACTGGAAGACATCAGAAATCATCCCGGAGACTGCTGCAAACAGACACGAGCCCGGATCACTGTGAGAGATATATTCTGAGGGATTCCTGCACGTGTGAAGAGAAAAAACACAAAAGAGCTGCTTTAATGTCCTGATTGTTTCTCCTAGATCTCCTGCTGTCTGTCCTGAGGATCTCAGGGTGAGAAAGACCTCCAGTATCACGCTCAGATCACCGATGTCAATACAGTATTCACTTTTACACGTCTGCTTCTGTTTTTGTGATATCTGGCCAGATGCTACAAGCAAAACCAGTGTTTCTTCATGCACTGGTCAGTTCTGGTGTGTTTTGCTTCTGCCTTCATTCAGACTAGTGGAAAGAAAACATCCGAAATACACATTTAGGCCGCAATCAGACAGAACACATTTTCAGGTTTAAAAACGGACCACACTGCCATTTCTTTTTTGGGTGATTTTATATTTATTTTTTAATTTAGAAACCACTGAATCAGATGTCCTGTCAGATTAATCAAGGAATATAAGGAATATATTGCAGTCTCCAGACGTTCCAAGCAACAGTGAACTTCCGTCACCACAGAGGAAGGCCCGCCTCTCCATTCATTCGATTGGACTTGACAAAAAATAGTGAATGACGTCGGGCACTTTTCTGAACTGATTTTTTTTTTTTAATTCCAGTCACTTAGAGCGCATCTACAAAAATGCAACAGCATGTGAAACACTCACTGCCAATAGAAAACAACAAGGCGTCTCCTACTGCAAAAAAAAAAAATGCGTTCTGTCTGGGCCTTAAGCATGCATTTTATTGCACTTTCTTTACATGCGCTGGTCATATAATTAGAATATCACCAAAAAGTTGATTATTTTACTAATTCCATTCCAAAAGTGAAACTTGTATATTATATTCATTCATTATACACAGACTGATATATTTCAAATGTTTATTTCTTTTAATTTTCATGATTATAACTCACAACTAAGGAAATCCCAAATTCAGTATCTCAGAAAATTAGAATATTACTTAAGACCAATACAAAGAAAGGATTTTTAGAAATCTTGGCCAACTGAAAGTATGAACATGAAAAGTATGAGCATGTACAGCACTGAATACTTGGGGCTCCTTTCCCCTGAATGACTGCAGCAATGCGGCGTGGCATGGAGTGGATCAGTCTGTGGCACTGCTCAGGTGTTATTAGAGACCAGGTTACTCTGATAGTGGCCTTCAGCTCTTCTGCATTCCTGGGTCTGCCATATCACATATTCTTCTTAACAATAACCCATAGATTTTCTATGGGGTTAAGGTCAGGTAAGTTTGCTGGCCAATTAAGAACAGGGATACCATGGTCCTTTAACCAGGTACTGGTAGCTTTGGCACTGTGTGCAGGTGCAGAGTCCTGTTGGAAAATTAAATCTGCATCTCCATAAAGTTGGTCAGCAGCAGGAAGCATGAAGTGCTCTAAAACTTCCTGGTATACGGATGTGTTGACCTTTGACCTCAGAAAACACAGTGGACCAACACCAGCAGATGACATGACACCCCAAACCATCACTGACTGTGGAAACTTTACACTGGACTCAAGCAACGTGGATTGTGTGTCTCTCCTCTCTTCCTCCAGACTCTGGGACCCTGATATCCAAATGAAATGCTAAATTTACTTTCATCAGAGAAGATAACTGTGGACCACTCAGCAGCAGTCCAGTCCTTTCTGAAGCGAGACACTTCTGACGCTGTCTGTTGTTCAAGAGTGTCTTGACACAAGGAATGCGGAGCTGAAACCCATGTCTTGCACACGTCTGTGTGTAGTGGTTCTTGAAGCACTGACTCCAGCTGCAGTCCACTCTTTGTGAATCTCCCCCACATTTTTGAATGGGTTTTGTTTCACAATCCTCTCCAGGATGCGGTTATCTCTATTGCTTGTACACTTTTCCTTCCCATCCCTTCTCTATTAATGTGCTTGAACCCAGAGCTCTGTGAACACCAGCCTCTTTTGCAATGACCTTTTGTGTCTTGTTCTCCTTTTGCAAGGTGTCAATGGTCATCTTTTGGACAACTGTCAGGTCAGCAGTCTTCCCCATGATTGTGTATTTGCATTTAAAGGCTTTCAGGTGTTCTGAGTTAATTATCTGATTAGAGTGTGACACCAGGTGTCTTTAATATTGAAACTAATAATTATAATAATAATAATTAATTATAATCATCAAAACAAACATTTGAAATATATCTATATATTTATACAATGAAAAACATGATTTCTGAGAATTGTTAAAAATTAAAAATCTGTTTTTGCTAATTAACTCTTCGTAGTCATCATTTTGCACTAATTTACACAATATTTTATTCCAGAGTGTATATTTATTTATCTGTCTTAAAATAAAAATTTAAAAGTCCCCTCAATAAAAACCTATTTTGTCAACAAAATCAATCAAGAATTGTACCATGACTTTATCCAATTTTCAGATTTATGTTCTGGAAATTAATACAAATTAGTGCATATTTAACATAGAATGATAATAATAATAATACATCTATGTTCATAATTACTCATCAATTAGTTAAAATATTTACTCAATTCACCTGTAGCCTGTTGTTCATTTTCAGTAACTATCTATATAATTTAATAATAAAGTATGTTAATAATATAAACAATATTTTATAAATACTGTATTATTCAATGCACATATAGAACCTATTTTGTGAATAATATAGGCTTAATATATTATTTTATACAATAATATAGTATGTAAATATATTATGGTGACTAACATTACATTTTACTATTGACTAACTATTGACTTCTGGAGGGTTTTGTGCATGGTTTTAAACTTATTAAAATAGGGTTTTGACTTTGTGAGAAAGCTGTAGGAAGTGCTGAAAAAACAGAAACTCTGTATAATGCTCTTGTTAAGTACCAGAGAAAGGCAACAGTGAACACAAGGCACATCTCGGCTAATTAACACTTTGAAAGATAAAAGCAGTTTATTAAATCAATCACAATGCTGTCTGTTTGTGAGTCCCAGCAGATAAGGCAATTTGCATATTAACTTAGCGATGCTAACCTACATAGAAATCACGGCCAGCGATGTAAATATTATTGAGACTACTGTACAACGCCTGAAACTTCCACAGCCCGGACTCTCTGGCGGATTAGCAATTCATTAAATAATCAAAAGGTGAATAAATAAGTAAACAGATAAATAGATAAACAAATGAATAAACAAATACGCTGAAGTCTTAAAGAAATATTTCTGATGATTAGAGACGATCTCGCCACTAAACCGAGTTCTGAAGGAAAAAATAATATGCACAAATACGCTCTAAATAAACTGAACTCTAATCTCTCGGCCACTGCAATAAAACAGTGAAAAACCCATATATTAATGTTGCATTTGTCTTGATTTTAAGCTCATAATGCACATAAAGAGAGACATAACAAACATCTCTCCATCAGAATTCACAGTTTCACCCTCAGGCACACGACTGGATGAAATAATGTGCCTTTAAGAAGCATTCTGGAGTCTAAAACACAAACGGCTTTAATATTGATCAGGGTCATCTGTTAGTTTCAGTAACGTTTTTATTTCACAGATTTGTCTCCCGTGCCCTGAAGACATTAAAATGGTGAAGAACTGGAATTATAAAATCTGTGTTGTCCTGATCGTACACAAGCGGGAATCTCTTCCATCCTCTGTTTTCCCTTTATTCACTCTTGGAAGATGCTGTCTTTTTCCTAATAAAAGCACAGTTAGCTGTCTGTATTATCTCCTAAGTGTCTATTGTGTGAGGTTTTGATGTATGCATCTAAGAATAGATTAAATTACAGGTTTGACTCATATATAAGAAATTGCTGAAGGCACACGGAGAGTCAGTGATGAGCTGACTGTATATTCATTATTGTGTCTTATACATATTGCAGTCTGTTGACAATGGTTCATTGTGAATTATGAACCTGCTGCTCCATTACTGTATTAGTCGCCCAATAACTCAGACAGATCACTATTAATAAAATACACTGATGGTAAACATATGGACTCTTTATGTTAATGCACTGTCTGTTGTTGAGATGCTTTGAATTGCAGTGAAATAATAATGTCATCATTTTATAGGAATAATGAGAAGTGCTCAGATATGCTGATTTCTGCACATGCTCGATGTGAGCGTGAAATATCTCCTGACCTCATCATGACGCGTGAAGATATGCAGACGGCTTATTGTTTTGTTGTGAACTTTAACTGTGATAAAATAAACTATTAAAATACCTTAAACTTATTTCTGCTAGTTTCCAAGGCAATATGTGCATCTTGGTTAGTTTAACCTGACATACTAAAGTAACAAACTAAAACTGAAATAAAATTAATAAAATAAATAAATAAAAAAAAAAAATACTAAATTGTATAAATTATATAAATGATTTGTAAAATGAAATTATACTAATTTAACTAAATTATATATATATATATATATATATATATATATATATATATATATATATATATATATATATATATATATATATAAACAAAAAATATAAACTTATTTTATTGCAACTATTTTTGCCAAGGCAATATTTCTCATTTAGTTTAACTTGACACACTAATGTAAAATAATAATATATTCTATTATTATTATATATATATATATATATATATATATATATATATATATATATATATATATATATATATATATATATATATATATATATATATATATATATATTAATAAAAATGACAGAAACCCACAACAAAATGACTTTAATGTAAAAACGGAAATTAAAAGAAAAAATAAAATAATACAAATAAAAAAATATATATTCTAAATACTTATTCAAATTATTGAGTCAATAATGCTAAAATACCACTGGTGCAAGTGTATATTATAAAGATGGACGATATGTGCAATATCACAATATCAATATAAATCTATTTATTATATTTACAGCATCAGAGATTATAAATCTTTTTGGATCCTGTAATGACTGAAACCAGCACACGTGATTGATTCGACTTTCTCAGTTTGAATGTCTGTTCAGATTAATCTATACATCAATCCCGTCATGGACTAATAGAAATAAAGTAATTTACAGTCTTCATGAGATCGATTCATACGAGAGGAATATACTGTACTCTTAATGTAGTCACAAATCTGTTGCATCTCCCAAATCACATTTGTTTTTTAACATATTCAGATACGTGTCAAAAGATTCAGTTCAGTGGTTGAACTGTGAGAAGTTTAAGTTTGAGGAAGCATGAATGAGCTACGAATAATTTTAGTGACTCACTATACTAATTCAGACTCTTTAGACGTTAACTTCTGCTCTTGTGTCTTCATTCACTTCCAACGAACAGAAGAGAGTCTGTAAACATCACAGAAGAAGGAAGCCAGTCATATGGATTTGGAATAACGTGAGGGTGAGTAAATAATCATTTCTGGGTGAACTGCTCCTTTAAAGTCTAACTCTATCAGTGAAGGTTTAATGATGAAGCCTGAAGCCATCCAAAGATGTAATGATTTCATACACTCCCCTAAACATTTACATTCACTAAAGCACTGCCGAATCACCAGCGACCTTTCTGACACCATTACACACGTTTCCTGAAAAAATCTGCTCATATTTTCCATGATGGAGTTAAAACTTCCTTTCACGATAAACCTGAGGTCTAACGAGCGTCTGATAGACAGAAACGGGTTTCTGCGGGCCGTCCTGAGGCTGTACAGAGCTTAACTGGCTCCGTTACAACTGAACTCGGAGACTTCTGCTCTGTTTCACGAGCGAAGCTTGAAGACGTTTCTAATTATCACATAAAATTACCGTGAAGCATTGATCTTTATTGTGCTGTGAGGAGATCTGTGTCCTCCTGGAGAAGGTTCATGGAAAAAATAATCATACAAATATACAGCACCCAAAAATATTGGGTAAAATAATCCTTTTGTATTTAAATCAAGCTGTGTTTCAGTACTTTTCAATATTGAATATTATCGAAAATTATTTGTATACATGTTTCATTAACACTGGCTTTCATTGGGACACTACTCAAAACATCATTTATCATTAATTTATTTAATAATTTATAATGTTTAAAGTTTAAATTTGGATATTTTTTCTTACACAAACACATCAATTTAACAATCATGAGATAATATAAATATATTTTTTTTAAAGAACTATCCCTTTAAGAACCAGAATAGCGCTGTGGTCGGTCAGAAGTGGCCCGTGGTACTGAAGCTGCCGTCTCGTTTGGTTTTAGGGCAGAGCTGCTGATTGCTCTCCATATGGCTGGAGTTAAAAGCAGAAAGATCTGGGGTAAATAATGACCCGTCTGAAACACAGAGCGCATGGCAGACTGCCACAAAACCACCATCTCATGTCCATCACGACCCAGTGCTCAAAGAGCTTTCTTTATTCTAGAAAACGCTGCATGTTTCATCATATCCACACCAAATTGGTGCTCATTAAACACGGTGCCTGAGATGTGCCCAGCGCTCTTCACTAACACAGAACAGCCAATCAGAGGCTTAGTAGTGGGTGACATCACCTCTCTAGCGCTACACATGGTGTTTAGAAACACACGGGGACAGGCCCTCGTTTCCTAATCTTTAATTACTAATGGGCCAGCCTTAAATATGAGCTCAACTTTCACGCTTGGAAACACCCCGTGTGTGTCTCTTTCTCTCTCAAACAGCCTGTATCTGGATTCATGTGTGTGTTGTGCTGAACTCACGACACACACCGAAGAGAGGCCAATTAAAGCCCAGAGATTACATCCACGTTCACAAAAAGTTAACGGTCCGTTCCATTCCTCTGTGCAAATAAAAATCAACCCGAGAAACTTTGCAGCATTGCATCAGGAAAATACAAACTTATATTTAAAGAAACCATCCAGCGTGTTCCCTGGGATTTCTCACATGTCTAGCGCCGTGTCTTGTGGGAAAGACCTTACTCCAGAATAAGCTCCAGAAAGACTTTATTTTCACTTAAAGGCTTTGGCTGTCGAAGCCAGTTATCAGGTTTTGGTTTTAAAAATGTTCTGAGACATGGGCTTTAACCGTTAAAGGGGGGTGAAATGCTCACTTTCACTCAATCTCCTGTTAATCTTGAGTACCTATAGAGTAGTACTGCATCTTTCATAACTCCAAAAAGTCTTTAGTTTTATTATATTCATAAGGAAAGAGAAAGTCTGTACCGATTTTTCCCGGAAAAACACGAGCGCCTGGAGGCGTGACGTGTGGGCGGAGCTAAAGAATCACGAGCGCCAGTAGGCTTTTGTGTTGAGAGCGTTTGGAAGCTGTGACACAGTGAGGGCAAAACCAACCAAAACAAACCATGGCTAACAGTCAGATTCAGCCGTTTATTTATGATCCAGAATCAGATCCAGAGGCTGAAATTTAACAAGAGCAGCATCAGCAACGTATGTACTGAAACTGTATATATTTGCTTAACGGTTTTGGGAAATGACTAAGTTCCCCTTTATGTCATCTTTTTTTTTTTTTTTTTTTAAGCTGTACATGTGAAAAGTGCAGTTTGATGACAACATCACATGTTGCAAGTTAACAACACAGAGATATTTGAAGCAGTTTTACTCACCGCCTGCGGTTCCAACACACGATCGTGACCCTTTTTCGTTGGGATTGCATCATCCTTAAGAAATAAACGATATGAAAATCCGGCGTCAAACTGGGCCTTGTTTGTAAAACAAGCATCTTCGAAATGCAGGGAACAAACACAAACACTTGCACAACTCCGTTGATGCTCTGTAAAAATAAACTCCATCCACTGGTCCCTTAATGCTGTTTTTTTTTCCTTTGGTAATCTTTAAGTAAATAAGTAAATAATAAATAAAATAAAATAAAAATACATAGATAGAAAATAAATAAATATGTAAAAAGAACACAAAATGTTACTCAAATGTTTTGGAGCATTTTGCTATGAAACTTTTTTTTTTTTTTAATGAAAATGCTAATGGTTTCAGAATGTTTATGATCACTTTGCAAACAGTGTTACTTTTGAACGTTCTGAAACAAGTTTCAACATTCTAAAAAACTGTTTAAAAAAAAAAAAAAAAAAAAAAAAAAAACAAGCTCCACGAAAGATGTATAAACATTTTAATAACATTAACAAATAAATACCAGACAATGTTGAATAAATGTTCTATTAATGTTATTGGAAAAACATTTGTTCATAAGTTTAGGATAACTTTACTAGAACAGAATAGTTTTAGAGTCAAAATTCCCATTTGAATGAAAACGAAAGGGAGAAAGACCTCCACCTGTCCATCTCAAATCTGTTAATTTTTAGTAACTCAATCAGCCCTGGCTCATGGTTTAGATTATTTGGTTATTTGTGGAAAAATACAGTAAAAAACAGCAATATTGTGAAATATTACAATTTAAATCTTCATATTATAATATATTATTGTTATTATATTGTGAATATTGGCATAATATGGGAATGAACTCAGGACTTTTCTTTTGCTGTGCTGAACAAAACAGAATTAAAACTGCTTCTCAGATCATGTTTCATCTCACAGAAGACTGCAGCCTTTCAGTGCATCAGCAAAGAAAGAAGTCGTGTCCTGATGACCTCTGACCTCTGACCCTCTGAGCACAGGAAAGGTCAGAACAAAGCTGGTTCCCTCTCACGAATAATCTGACTCTCTGAAATGCAAATATGACCCATTTGAAAGCACTTTTGCTCGTAACTGAAAGTGAAAAAATAACATTAATTCAGATGTATATTTTTACTCCATCTAATGATGACGGTGTCCCTGCGGTGGGCCGCACTTTGTTCTTTTATTAATGATGTGTGCCGTTCATCGCTCTCAAACAGCCTTCCTCAAAAAATGATGACGACTGATCAAATTAGCCAAGAAAACACACGCTTTTACTGACTCCTCCATTGTGAATCATCATTAGCATCGAATATGCAAATATCCTTAGCATGCATGTTAATAAATAAGTGTGTTTGTGCAGTGGGATTCCTGCAGGGACGCGTCTGAGCGAAACTGAGCTGAAGTGCGCAGGGGTCACCGGCCATTAGTGAGAGAATCGATTCAGAGCAGAAACTGACATGAATAATGGGCTTCAAATGATTCACGGCTGACTGAGATTAATGGAGGAGGATGAATTTATGAGGATATGAATAGAGACGTTAAGAGACAGTAAAACACTGCATGAAAACTAAATAACCAATTGTGCAAATGTGTGTCTTTACAAGAGTCCATCTATCTGTGATCATAACTCACAATTTCATGAAAATGTAGTGGTGATAATATGCAAATAGGCCTCCATCTGTCCATATAAAAAACTCAACATTTTTGTAGCTCAATAAAAAAAAAGAAAAAACAGTAAAATCACCAAAAATATGTAATATTATTAGAATTTCAAAAAACTATTTTCTATGTGAATCTCTGTTAAAGTGTAATTTATTTCTGTGATGCTCTGCTGTATTTTCAGCATCATTCCTCCAGTCTTCAGTGTCACATGATCTTCAGAAATCAGAATAATATGATGATTTACTGCTTGAGATCTTGTTATATATCATCAAATGAATTAACTGATCAAAAGTGACAGTAAATTTACAATGGAAAAAAGGATTTCAGTTTCAAATAAATGCTGTTCTTTTGATCTTTCTGTTTATCTGTTAATCCTGAAAAATAAAATGCATCACAGTTTCACCAAAAATATCGTGCAGCTCAGCTGTGTTCAACATTGATAATAATCAGAAATGTTTCTTGATCAGTAAATCATCATATTATTCTGATTTCTGAAGATCATGTGACACTGAAGACTGGAGGAATGATGCTGAAAATACAGCGGAGCATCACAGAAATAAAATACACTTTAACACACATTCACATAAATAACAGCATTTTTTAATTTTAATAATATTTCAAAATTTTTACTGTGTTTTTGAGTCATTTTTAATGTATAGTTAGTCACATTTGTTGTCATAATTGTGACTTATTTTTTGCAATGGTGTGATGTTTTATAGCCATTTAGGCCTGATCTCTCTCTTTCACTCTCTAAACTAGCAGAGATTGAACAGAAGGATCATCGTGTGTGTGAGCGAGCCGTCAGCTGTGGTACCTGAGATCCTGCGGCAGCTTTCTAAAGCAGAAGCTCATTTCTCCTGTGGCTCGTTCTGCAGATAAACGCTGACAGATTGTTTCATAGCCCTTGGTCACATTTGCATTCAAAACATCATAAAAGAACGCCAGCGTGACCTGAAAGAATATCACCTGCAGGTAATAATGTTATTAATGCAGCAAGACTGACTAAACAAACCGGAACGCAGGAGCGCTTTTATTTAGTGTTCACAGCGCTGAGAGTTTGCTGGACGTCATATCTGGACAATATGGCTTCCATCTGCTGTCATCACGGACACGTTCTCCAAGCTTCAGGCAGGTCACATGTTGGGTCTTTCAGCCGTATTTAGGTCAGGCCTTTCTTTCTGGACATGAGCGTGTTTAATGCACAGAGACGTGAGTAAATCTACACCTGCGAGCCGGGTTTTTCACGCAGGCCTCGAGGGGATGGAGCGGCTGAACCGTGTTTCACATGCTGCTGCTTAAAAGAGCCTCATTGTCTGTTTCCCGACATGATGAGCGCGGATCACAGATATATACGGGATAAATCATTTACACCTCTGAGTCTGGTGATAATGACTGTATTAGGATATTAACGGCACAGACATGAACAGACAGAAGCAATGTCACTTTCAAATACATGCCTCAAATTGTCCCACTTTTATGTCTGAAGTGTCAAAATTTCCCATGAACGTGCTGACAACAGATGAGAGCGATGACTGACTGCTTTAAACTGCTGTTAAGAGCTCATGTGGAATATGAACTCACACAATGCTGAAGAGTCTTCTATGATATCGGCAGAAGTTAAACTCCATTCGCACGTGAATTAGTGGAATATGTTTATTCAGCAGCTAATAAGAGTGCAGTACTATTATTGTTTTTTATTGTTTTAATGCAGAATCCCTCCTTTAATGCAGATTTCCTCCTAAAATCATTGCAGAATATCCAAAGAGTCCATTGATTTTGTATCAATCAATCAATCAATAAATAATGCACACATACATTATGTGTCATGCCAGTAAAGCATGTTTTAATTATATAAATATATATATATATATATATATATATATATATATATATATATATATATATATATATATATATATATATATATATATATATAATTTTTTCTCAATAGTGATATTTTTGGAAACATGGTTTAGGGACAGGTTCTCACTATTAACAGATTGACTAGAATCTTGTATATTGCCTGTTTATTAGCGCTTATAAAGCACATATTAATGTCTTAATCCTGAACCCCATACCTGAACTCAATGAGCTTACTAAATATTACGACACACCAAATTAGGAGTTTATTGAGGCATAAGTCTTAGTTAATAATTAGGTAATAGTGAAAATCGATCCCCAAACTAAAGTGTGACCAACATTTTTATTTGTATCAAAATTTCAGTGGACATTATACTACTTCATGCTTTTATTTATTCTGTTTTCAATTTGTGTATTGCATATTTTTTCTCATGAGTGTGTTTGTCGTGGAGCTGGTGTGTGTGTGTGTGTGTGTGTGTGTGTCAGACAGGTGTGTGAAATGGGCTGTGAATGGTGTGTGTCGCAGGTGTGCGTCTGCGGTGTGTGTGTCCGCCGGCTCTCAGCGGCCGTGTCTAATTGATTGGCTGTAGTGATTTTGAGAATGACCCCAGTCAGTGTGAGTGTGAGGGAGTTTGTGGGAAAGGTGTGTGCTGTGTAAATGTGCATTAGAGCTGTGAAATTACACATTTGGTGTGACTGTCCCAAGAGCTGGACACCACAGAAACACGATTTTCTGGCCTCGGCCCATGAACCAGAGCAGGGGAGAATCAAAAAGCTCAGAAATAGACGTGTGTGTGTGTGTGTGTGTGTGTGTGTGGATTCAAGCATGTTTCATGTTTTGATATGCTTGTGAATACATGCTCACAAAAAAAAAAAAAAAAATCTAAATAAAAATGTCAATGCATTAGGGATTAATTAATTACCTATAGAATTCAACTGGTTAATAGTGACAAAAGCTATATATATATATATATATATATGTATATATATATATATATATATATATATATATATATATATATATATATATATATATATATATATATATATATATAGGTCTATAGGTGGTTTCTCACTGGCTCAGGTCAAACTCCTCCTCCACAAGGTTTATTAACTTAAGTTTGCCAAAAATAGGCAAGTGTTTGCTTGATATATGAGTTAATTGGGGTTTCTGGGTTCTCCTGTCTGCAAACTCACATTTGGCTCCAAGTTTGCAGTGTTTTCAGGTTGTCAGGAGCGGTAACGTTCATCCCCTCTGAACGCTGAGATATCAATGCACGCATATGATTAAAAAGAAAAAGGTGTCAAAAAAGTTCAGCCCGTCTTTTTTTTCCCTGGTCCTGTTTGAAGTCTCGCTCTGTCTCATAGAGTATTCCGATCGGCAGGTTTGTTTAGGGATTACGCTCCTGTCTTTGATCTGAGTTAATTAGACAGATCCCCTCTCGCATTAGCACCTATAGCTCATTAACGCGGGTTAGTTACGTGTGCTAATCTCTGTCCGCAGGTCAGCAGAGGCTGTTGAGTTTTTAAGATCCCAGACAGGTGAGATCTGTGATCAAAGACACTGAGAAGATCAATACCTGCTCACAGGGATGAAGGTTTCCAATCGCGGCTGCTATTCTGCATAAAGAGCCACACAACAGATCGCGAGGAGTGTTACTTCTCCAAAACCTTCTCTCAGAAACTCACTTGTGTGTTTAGAAGAGTCTGTACACATTTAAAGTGACATTGGAAACTGATGCTGATCTGATTGCTACAATGAAGTGGACACTATCCAGGGGCCCATAATGTTTACCACACCAATCAATCATAATTTGTTTTTCAAAACAATGTATTAGAGTCTAATATTATAGTCCTGTTTTCTTCTTCTGTTCCCAACGCTCTTGAAAAATCAATCCAACTAATCCTCCAAAAGTGAGACGTCAGTGTTATCGTCTCACGCAAGCCTCAGCAGAAGAGCGTTTCTCAACATCTCTGATTAAAAACAATTAGACAAATAGTGTCATGTCTTTCAAACTGGAGTTTGTTCATTGCACAATTACGTTAAGGAAAACATTTCAACATATTGAGTTTGGGTCTTTACAACAAGACTTAAATAAAGAATGTTTTTTTGAACCAACTTAATATATTTAAATTCCCGTGTTATGACAGAAAACTCTTCTAAATCACAGAAATTAACATTGCTTTCTAGCTCAAGATCAATATCTTAAGCAGCTATAGATGATTGGACAACCACAAGAAGGTAGAGGCCAATCACAGTTCAGTATGCAAATAGATCTGAATCCAATTACATCATCACTGTTTGTTACTTTTTTGGATCCTGAATATTCTGTCAATAAGTCAGTGGGGGATTCTCAAACTTTTACTTGAAATTTCAGTCACACTTATGTTTGGAGACCAATTCTCACTATTAACTATTAATTACGACTTTTGCCAACAAACTCCTAATTTGCTGCTTATTAATAGCTAGTTAGGTCATTGTTAAGCTTAGATATGGGTGAGATTAAGGGATCTAAAATACGATTCTGCGAACTAAGGCATTAATATGTGCTTATAAGCACTAATAAACTAGTAATATGCATGCTAGTTAACAGTTAGAATAGGTCCCTAAACTACATTTCTTTAGTAGAATTAAAACATTGACCAAAAGAGAAGTTCTGTGTGTTCTGTGTCTCTGTGATCTTCTGTCAGTAGAAATGGTCGTTCTGTTCAATGGGATTTTTTCACCTGTTTTCTCTCCCTAAACCCTGATGTTCTTTATCCATTTCTTTCAGCGTCATAACGTTTCAGAGTTACACTGCAGAACAGAAAGACTACAGAAACTGCAGAAAATTAGAAAAGTGAGTTCTCACACGCACACAAATATGAACGAAGGAACAAAGTCACTTGGAGTTTAGCCCGCCACACGTTTGGCAGTGATTATATGACCCTTTAAGAGAGTAATTTTCCCTGGATTAGAAAAACAATCAATCCAATCACACCAAGGGAGAACTGGAGAGCTGGTTTGGGTGGAAATCTCTTAAGAAGTTATGGTGTGTTGAGAGAGAGAAAGAGAGAGAGAGAGAGAGAGAGAAAGAGAGAGAGGGTAAATTCTGCGGTGCTGGATATATTTCCACCCACAGTAATTCATTTATGGCTTCAGAGCAAAAAGAACAGAGTCTTTGTGGTCTTTAAAACGCTTATCCTCTCCGTCTGTAGAGGCAATGAGAAGCCGCTACAAAGAGAGCGCGAGCAGGACAAAAACTGCGATAAAGTTTAGCAAATGAAGTCACTGACCTGCGCTCGAGATTAATGTGAAGCAAGGTGCCCGACTTCAGAGGTTCAGCCGAGGCAGCAGGAGCCCACGGTGCTCTTCATGTGCTTGACATTGAACGTTTGGCGAGAGAAAAATTCTGTCATTTGTCATTTGTATGCAAATTCAGCTCTTACACAAATTAACCTCTGAACTGCGTGTCAGTCCTCATCTACTGGAATCACGCAGAGCTTCTGGGTCAGAGACCAGATCATCCTTTATTGTGGCTGACGGAAGTCAAACGCCGCTCTGTGTTCGGCCCCAAGAACAGAAATACTGAAGAAAAGTGTTATTGGGTAAACAGCTCATCTCTTCATGAGAGAAAAGCAACTCAGAAGTCCTGACTCGTCACATCTGAACTCTCAGGACAACTAGAAAATCCGGTTACTGCTTCAAATCCCGTGTGCCAAGACCTGAGACGCTTCACCTTCACACACACACACACACACACACAAAGTACATCGACACAGGAAAGAAGAGGGTACTTCCTTCCAACACCTTCAGAGTTGCTCTGAGTAATATTACAGTGATTGGACAATACGTGGTATGATTATGAAAATATACTCAGAATGTGAACTTATTAATTTATTTTAATGATTAATTTATAATATTTGGTGTGCTGTCTTTGTGATGTTTTATAAAAATTATGAAAAAACAGAAATTATAAATATATAATTGTTTATATGCAATGTCCATCCATCCATCACCTTCCGCTTATCCGGGGCCGGGTCGCGGGGGCAGCAGTCTAACCAGAGACGCCCAGACTTCCCTCTCCCTAGCCACTTCTTCCAGCTCTTCCGGGCGGACCCCGAGGTGTTCCCAGGCCAGCTGGGAGACATAGTCCCTCCAGCGTGTCCTAGGTCTTCCCTGGGGCCTCCTCCCGGTGAGACGTGCCTGGAACACCTCCCTGGGAAGGCGTCCAGGAGGCATCTGAAATAGATGCCCGAGCCACCTCAGCTGGCTCCTCTCAATGTGGAGGAGCAACGGCTCTACTCTGAGCTCCTCCCGAGTGACCAAGTTTCTCACCCTATCTCTAAGGGAGGGCCCAGCCACCCCGACGGAGAAAGCTCATTTTGGCCGCCTGTATCCGGGATCTTGTCCTTTCGGTCATGACCCACAGCTCATGACCATAGGTGAAAGTAGGAACGTAGATTGACCGGTAAATCGAGAGCTTTGCCTTACAGCTCAACTCCTTCTTCACCGCGACCGCATTACTGCAGAAGCTGCACCGATCCGTCTGTCAATCTCACGTTCCATCCTTCCCTCACTCGTGAACAAGACCCCAAGATACCTGAACTCCTCCACTTGAGGCAGGAACTCTCCACCAACCTGAAGTGGGCAATCCACCCTTTTCCGACTGAGAACCATGGCCTCGGACTTTGAGGTGCTGATTCTCATCCCAACCACTTCACACTCGGCTGCAAACCGTCCCAGTGCACGCTGAAGGTCCTGGTCTGAGGAGGCCAACACAACATCATCCGCAAAAAGCAGCGACGAAATTGTATGGTCCCCAAACCAGAAACTCTCCGGCCCTTGGCTGTGCCTAGAAATTCTGTCCATAAAAATTATGAACAGAACCGGTGACAAAGGGCAGCCCTGCCGTAGTCCAACATGCACCGGGAACAGGTCTGACTTACTGCCGGCAATGCGAACCAAGCTCTTGCTCCGGTCGTACAGGGACCGAACAGCCCTAAGTAGGGGGCCGCCGACCCCATACTCCCAGAGCACCCTCCACAGGATGTCGCGAGGAACACGGTCGAATGCATTCTCCAAATCCACAAAACACATGTGGACTGGTTGGGCAAACTCCCATGAACCCTCCACCAACCCTTACGGCCACAGCTCCAAGCAGCCGCTGCGACAATGGAGGTGGAGAACATGGTCTACTCGGACTCAATATCTCCAGACTCCCTCGGGATCCGGTCGAAGCTCTGCTGGAGGTGGGAGTTGAAGATCTCTCTGACAGGGGGATTGGCCAAACGTTCCCAACAGACCCTCACAGTACGTTTGGGTCTGCCGAGTCTGTCCAGCTTCCTCCCCCGCCATCGGATCCAACTCACCACCAGGTGGTGATCAGTTGACAGCTCCGCCCCTCTCTTCACCCGAGTGTCCAAAACATATGGCCGAAGGTCTGATGACATGACCAAAAAGTTGATCATCAACCTCCGGCCTAGGGTGTCCTGGTGCTACGTGCACTGATGGACACCCTTATGCTTGAACATGGAGTTTGTTATGGACAAACTGTGGTTTGCACAGAAATCCAATAACAGAACACCGTGTTCAGGTTCAGGTGTTCAGGTCAGGGG
The DNA here is from genome assembly GCF_003368295.1 of Carassius auratus. NCBI lineage: Eukaryota > Metazoa > Chordata > Actinopteri > Cypriniformes > Cyprinidae > Carassius > Carassius auratus. The sequence goes on from NW_020528171.1 coordinate 858,212, forward strand.
GGCCTGTCCTCCCAATCACGCCCTTTCAGGTGTCACTGTCACTGCCCACGTGAGCGTTGAAGTCCCCCAGTAGAACGACGGAGTCTCCAGTTGGAGCACTTTCCAGCACCCCTCCCAGAGTATCCAAGAGGGCACTGTTGTTCGGTCCGTTTCACTATGCACCGGCCCCTTACACTCCCTCCTGCAGGTGGTGCGCCCACAAGAGGGCGGCCCCAAGTCACTCCTTCGGGCTGAGCCCGGCCGGACCCCATGGGGGAAGACCCGGCCACCAGGTGCTCGCCCCAACCCCGGGCCTGCCTCCAGGGGTTAAATATAATTTAATATATATAATTAAATAAAATTTTTGTTTTATTATTTTATTTTGTTTTAGTGAAATATGAGACCGCCATGAACTTGAGAGGCTTTGTGAGTTTTTCCTCTAATACAATCTGTGATCAGATTCTATTCTCAGACACACATCTCATGACCTTTTTCCCTCACAGACATTATTACACATGCACTACTTAACAGAACAGTCTAAAGCGACGGGTTCATGATTATATCGCAGATTACAGTGGTTTAATTTGTTGGATCTCCCGTCCACGCCGTTTGTGCGAGACCCACCAGCTCGATGACAAACCGTCTGTGTGAAATAGGTTTAGACAAACAAACAAAACATCCTGCGGTGGCCGGCAGCGTCACGGCTCGATGTTTCCTTCAAAGGTTTCCCTCAGGACACTGTGTGTGCGGATATAATCCGAGCCGCTTTGAAGAGAACTCTCCAAATGTCTTTGGGCTGCTCTGGTGGAAGTGGCATCTGAGTGCTCTGGGTTACTGGAGGAGAAAGAAGCATCTGTATGTGTGTGTTTGTGTGTGTGTGTGCGTTTGAGGTGAAGCGGCTCGCACCTGCCAGATACACGCACTTCCGTTTATCCAAAAACATTGAGGGTTTTCACTCTTTTTGCATTTAAATCTCTCAATTACGACTGAAGGTGATCACATTTAAATAGGCATTTGTAACCTCTGGCACTTGAATAAATTAGCATGAAGAAAGAAGGTGTTTCATGCCCGTCTCGTCGCTCCGCCGGTAAAGAAGAGCCTCTCAGTCCACAAGAGCTCCTCTACAAAGACAGCCGGCAAAAAACAAACCACATATTTACTCCTTACACCAACTTTTCGGGCCCTGCTCCGAGTGTCAATAGCGGGGCGATGCTAATGAGATCCTCGACGTGCCATCCTCCCCCCAAACCTCCCTCAGTCAAGGGTCACATTTTAATCACTGGCTCTCGAGTGGAGGAGCTCCAGCAGAGAGAGAGGGACACTCATCTTGAGCCGAGATGTTGAGAGCTTGAGAAATCAGTTTTTCACTCGTGTGTGCTTCAAGTTGTTGAGGCAATTGGAAATGTGATTGGACATGGAGAAAGAGCCACACACACACAGAGAAAGAGAGAGAGAGAGAGAGAGGGAGGGAGAGAGAGAGGGAAATGCCATATGTCATTTCTCCCCCTCCGTGAGCTCGGAGAACACACAGAAACAGCTCAGGTACGTCCAGACCCGCAGCTCACCTCATCACAGGACAACGGGTGCACTTTCACTTACATATGTCGAGTGCTGGAAAACAAAAGCGGATTCTCGAGTGATCACGGAATGAACCATATAGCACTCACTATGTTATTCCAAGCAAATACACATCATTATTATAGTGAGAGCTTTTCAAAGTATTAATAAAAAAGTTATTTTAAACATTAAATGCCTATCATATCATTTCAGCCAGAAGTCTGGACCTGCTTGATTGTAAAGCATACAGAGATTTCATAATTTGGGCATTTAATTAATTGTAGTAAAACAGTACAGTACGCACTGAAAATAGAAGTGGGATCATGGATGATTACAATTTATACTGAATGAAACTGAGCACTCCGTACTTTTTTCCCAAACAAAGATCCATCATTATTATAGAAAGATCTATTCAATATGTTGATAATATAGTGTCATTTTAACATATTAAATGTGATATTATTTTTTTACAATTGCTTCATAATTTTGACATTTGATTGAATTCAGTAAAATAATTTTTCAGTATTAACTAACTGCAATTGCCAAAAGCATAGTATTTTGAACACAATTTAAAATGATTTCCCCGATTCCAAACAGCATAACATTCATTCCTTTAAACTGACACACAGGAAGCGACCTTATTTGGAGTCTTTCTTTATCATCGTGGGAAAACAAGAAATCTTATCTCACATAACACACACACACACACACACACACACACACACACCATTTATATTCATCAAGATCAACCATTACTGTTGGTGTTAACTTTACCTCTAACTGTGACCCAAAGCCTAACATCTCTACCCCATATAACACTCCTCACATTTACTCCTGAACCCAACCAAACCTCAAACTCATTAGCATCATATTTACACTGGCTTATGTGCATTTGATGTTACTACTCAGTTGTTAATGCCACCTAATATAAAGTGTGATTTTAATAATTTCCACAGCATGAATTTATTGGAAATAGCAGTTTATAAATAACCATAAACCAGTCATATACTAGTCTTAACTGACAGATTAATTTAGGATTAATCTGCAAACCTGTTGCCCATTCTGCTGCATTTTATTTATTTGTATAATTTTAAATAAATTGTAAATAAGTTATTACTACACAATCAAGGTTTTAAACTATTCATGTCTCAAATTAACAGGATTTAAAACCTCATTAAAAATGGAACCAGTTTTAGAGCTGCTTTACAGCTGAAAGTGAATTAGTTTCATAATTGATAAACTGTATAATATTAACACTGTTATTTTTTTTATTATTATTTCTACAATGCTTTGAAATGCTTTGAAATGCTGAAATGTTTTGCATAAAGCGCTATACAAATAAATGTGACTTAATTTAACATGCTGACACGCATGAAAATATACATAGCATGCACATATATTTGGGTAAAATATACAATATTTGGATAGACTAAATTATTTTTGGAGGTGTTAGTTTATTTTACACTTCTCTTGCTTTATACACTGATTATGGGATTGACAAATAAATGCAATGAATCATTTACAAAAAAAAATAACATCTATGTAAGATAATAGAGTGACATGAAGAACTCACACTGATTTACAGCCGTCAGAGAGAGAAACACTGTATGCCAACCAACACACACACACTCGTGCACACACTTTTTTTTTTTTTTTTTTTAATAAAGACTTTTGTGAATAAATTTCAGAAAACAGATTAAATAAACACGAGGACCTTTGGTGAGCAACCGATCAGGCGCTCAGAGGAAAACTGGCTGATCTCTGCACTAATTTCGTGCTAATACTTTTAATTTAATGTTCACATTTGCTGCAATTGCTATAATATCGCAATATAATACATGGTGGGAAATTCCGACATTAGAAACTAAATTGAAATTGGGATGTGAAGGTTGGATTGAGTGTGAGAGGAACCTTATTAAGTGTAATTTGTTATGCACTGCAGCGGCAGAGAGAGAGAGAGAGAGAGAGAGAGAGAGAAACGGGCAGAGAGAAATTCTGGTTATTATGTGGTTGTGTGTTGGTGTGTGTGTGTATGACTGCTGACAGCTGCTTCACACACACACACGCCTGCAGCAGCCCTAAGGGTTACACACACACACTCCTTTCTCACCTGCTCACCTGAACACAGAGACAGAAAGCTCTCTAAAGCTGTGTGTGATGTGTGTTCAGTCAAACACCTCTGGGTCTCAGAACAAACGCCTGACAGACAATGACAGATCATTTTAAACTCACACACACACACACACACACACAAAGCAAACTGACAAGCTGACACACACTCAGAGAGGGAAGCACAAAATGTAACTGTAAAACAATGATATCAGCCATAAAGTGTATGAATGTGACACTACAAGAAGAAACACCCATTAGTTAATGCACTAACATTTAGAATAATACAACTTTTGATATGAGTCCATGTCAGTTAGGTCCATTAATTAACAGTGTTGGGAACGTTATTTTAAAAAAGTAATTAGTTATAGTTACTCACTACTTGTTCCAAAAAGTAACTGAATTACTCTATAATAAAAGTAATTCCTTAACAGGGAAAGTAACTATTTGCATTACTGTAAAAAAAAAAAAAAAAAAAAAAAAAAAAAAAAGTTGCTACATGTCAGAATTTGTACTTTTTTTTTTTTTTTTTTTTTTAGTTTTCACAAGTCAATTGAAATATTTATAATTGAAATAACTTTCAATATTTATTGCACGTCAACAGACAGCAAGAGTTTTATCATGCACTTCAAGTACTATCTTTGTAAGAAAAGTGTTTTTGGCCACTAGCTTTGTAGATGCGTGTCACACATTACATCTACACATTTCATGCACGTTCTTGCCTTTGACCACAATGAATTTGAAGTAGTGCTTATATCTTTACCCTGAAAATGCCAACTTTTCATCGGATTGCTCCTGACTTGCTATCTCTGCTGCGAATCTCTGTGTAGCTGTTGCGTGTGTGTGTGTGTGTGTGTGTTTGCCGCCACTGGCGCAGCCGCGTGTGCCGGCATGTGTGTAAAAACACTGGCTCTGATTGGCTACCATGAAACAAATGACTCTGCCTTAGCCAATCACAACCGCTTATCTCGTCATTAACCCACCTCCACACTCGCTGTGTGAGCCAGGGGTCCGTTCGGATTGCATAGTTCAGTGGTTTTCAACCTGTGGTCCGCAATTTTACATGTCCATTCAATTGTTAAATAAAAATATAAAAAAAATGTAAATAATGTTTAAGTAAATATCAAAATTACCATTAACTAAACAATAAATGCATTGTCAGTTAATCTCAAGTAATGAGGTTAACTAATCATAACAAATAAACTGCTGTAAAAAATGGTTCATTGTCTAGTCGAGTCAAATTTATTGGTAACACTTTAGAGAAAGTGAAAGCTAAAGTGACATTCAGCCAATTATGGTGACCCATACTCAGAATTCGTGCTCTGCATTTAACCCATCCAAAGTGCACACAGCAGTGAACACACACACACACAGTGGGCAGCCATTTATGCTGCAGCGCCCGGGGAGCAGTGCCTTGCTCAAGGGCACCTAAGTCATGTTATTGCCGGCCCGGGATTCGAACCCACAACCCTAGGGTTAGGAGTCAAACTCTCTAACCACTAGGCCATGACTTCCCAAACCTCACAACCTAAATAAAGAAATAGGTTGAACATTCAATTTAAACATTTTAAACAGGGCCCACTGTACAACCTGCACCGTGGCGCCGCAGCAATATCACGAAACTCAACAAAAGAAAACCTGTCAGATAAACAGCAGGTTGTTCATGTGAAAACTCAGGAATCAGTTTCACGAGCAGTATCTGAAGCATCTAAGAGTTGAGTGTCCGTCCGCGTTTAAAGACACTGGAGCGGCTCAATGGAGCTTCTCTAAGCAGATTCCACACAAGATGTGTGTGTGTGTGTGTGTGTGTGTTCACTGTGGGAAACAGATGGAAAAGTCTCAACAGGGAATGCCAAAATTCCGGTCAGGAGAAGGTGATATCGGAGCCTGACTGCCAGCATGTCCGGAACACCTCACGGGAAACACACGTACACACACACACACACACACACACACACACACACACACACACACACACACACACACACACACACACACACACACGCACACACACACACACACACACACAGGCTCCAGACCAGAGCGGTTTTCTGGCACTTCAGCACTACTGTCAGGACTCAAGCGTCTCTGTGTTTGCGTGTTCAAGCTGTTTGAGACTAACCTGCAGAGTTTGAGCTTCTGATGATGAGGATGATGATGGACCGGTCGATCTGAATTCTGTTGCTTCTGAGATACAGAGAAGCGTCCTGAAGAGAGAGAGAGATCATGTTCAGAAGACTGTTTCTCACACTCCTTAGCGTTGTGTGTGATTGATTGATTCAGTTCAGGTGTTCAAGGATCAGGTGGCTTTAGTGCTGTTACATTACAATGGAATTCTGCATTGATTAGAGATGAAGGTCACAGAGAAGCATCAGTGAAATGAAAATCTGAGATTTTACAGTAACACTTTATAGTTAGTAAGGTAACCTTAGTAAATGCATCAGGTTTAATCACCTAACAATTTTTACAGCATGCATTAATCTACGTCCAGCTCAGTCGGGTTATGTACTCAAGGCATCCTTCATGGACGTCACTACTTGCGCGACAATAAACAGGCACCGGGAAAACACGTCATTCTCTTCTTCTTCGAAAGAACCGGTAAAAACGATCTTTCTCTGTCTATCATGGTGACTACTAGGAAGTGTTTAGATAATGTGTGCATCTGTGTTGGTGTTATTTGACACCTGATGACACACACGATCCGTAATGACGGCGGAGGAAGAGCCTCGGGAGGATGATGTTAAATCTTTAACAGTGTCTGATACTGAGGTTATTGCTCTGCTGGGTTTTTACCCAGGAAAGCAGGAGATATTTGAGGATGGTGAAGAAGCTGAGGCTGAGCCTTCTCAATTCTCCTGCCCTGCTTATGTAGAGCTGTTGGAGGTTATGGATCGCGCCATGGCAAAGTTGGACTTGCCATGAAAATGTGCTAACAAGGTGATGCCGTGAGGCCACAAAAAAAAAAAAAAAAAAAAAAAAATGCATCTGCATGATCTCCATACAGAGCTCGAAGAGAAATTAAAGTGGCCATTTTCTTCTAATGTCCATTGGTTTCGGCATAAAAGTTGTGCCGACATCGAGGCTATGAGAGGATGCCCCCTCTAGAAAGAGCTTTCTGTGGGGGAGACTCTTAATCTCCCTCCTTGCCATCTAAGCCCCTTCAAGAAATACTCACTTAAATGGAAAGGCATACGCAGCAGCTGATCTGCTAAGAGACCTGGACCTTTCTCTGATAGGTAAAAAGGTAGCCGAGCTGCACCGCAGCACAGAACTCTCTCCAGGTTACCAAGCAGGCCGCCTCCGACCTGGGCAGGACTATGGTGGCCATGGTGGTAGCGGAGAGACTTCTGTGGATGAACCTGGCAGACATTGGGAAGAAAGAAAAGGCTTTCTTCTCGATGCTCAGGTTTCGCCTTCTGAACTTTTTGGTATTTCCATTGAGACAGTGATCGAGAAGTTCAGGGAGATGAAAGCGCGCTCCGAGCAACATAGGGGTCCTGGTCCGTTTCGATCTGAGGATCAAAGTCAGGAACAGAAGGCTAGTGTCGTGACTCACGCTCCTCCCCTAGCTGCGGGCAGGGGTAAGAGGAATCGTGGGTCACGAGGAGGTAAGCGAAACCTAAGGCATGCGATTCAGACGAGGCAGTGTTCTAGTCCGAATCGGAGCGATACCTAGGTAGATACTTATTCCATTTGAGTGTTCTTAACTTTGGCTTTTATCCTCCCCTCCCTAATTCCCCTGTAACCACGAGCTCTTGTCCCAGGGGCAACTCCTATGGAAATGGTAGAGTTGGTACTTAGTGCTCGCCATGATCCTGGCCTGCACTCCCCTCAGCATGGCGGCATGGGTATACTGTTCTCCACACCGCCCCCTGGAGGATGCATTTCGAAGTTACCTTTAAAGGGAACATCTCAGGTTACAAATGTCACCATGGTTTCCTGAGTAGGGAAGGAGACATTGCTAGCTCCCTGCCATGCTTCGGATGCAAGCTTCAGACAAAGAAGTGAATGAACGTGTTCTCCCGGTGCATTGTCGCGCCGGTAGTGACATCAGAGGCTGTCGCAGGCCAACAAGTTGGTGTTTTTTCCAATGTATGCTTCAGACAGGGGTCACAACGAGGTGTTCCCCATAGTGACCCCTAGAGGACGCAGTGTCTCATTCACTACTCAAGGAACCATGGTTACATTTGTAACCTGAGATGTAGCTCTGTATTTTATGCAAGGATTATATGAACATGCAAACTAATTAAAATTATCTTATACAGCACCAATAAAGCATACACTACTATTAATTTCTTCTGCTCACTAAGGCTGTATTTATTTGATCAAAAATACAGTAAAAACAGTAATACAGTTAAATATTATTACAGTTTCAAAGAACAGTTTACTTAGTAAACATCTGTTAAAGTGTAATGTATTTCTGTGATGCTCCGCTGTATTTTCAGCATCATTCCTCCAGTCTTCAGTGTCACATGATCTTCAGAAATCAGAATAATATGATGATTTACTGCTCGAGAAACATTTCTGATTATTATCAATGTTGAAAACAGTCGAGCTGCACAATATTTTTGTGGAAACTGTGATACATTTGATTTTTTTCAGGATTCACAGATAAACAGAAAGTTCAAAAGAACAGCATTTATTTGAAACAGAAATCTTTTGTAACATTATAAATGTCTTTACTGGTGCTTTTGATCAATTTAATGCATCCTTGATTAACAAAATTGTTACACACACATGCAAACCTTTGAAGCTTCTTTTATATATTTTTAAGTTATTTCATGATGTGATGTGTGAAGTCATTCAGAAAGTTCATACTCCGGCTGAAGAAGAATCTGGAGTCTGTGTCACAGGAAACACACAGAGCTTCACCTGCGCTGCACATGTGGAGCACATCTCACAATCACACAGAGAAAGAGATGACTCAAACAAGATTTTAATATCTTTAATATCTCCATTTAACTTCTTCTAGAGAGCAATGCAATCAAATCAAGATCAAACAGAGTCTCCTGCTTTTCAGATGTTTCTTTGAGGGAAGAATAAGCAAACAAACCAAAAAATAAACAACAACAACAACAAATGGTAATCTAACGTTTTCAGAAAATCTCAACGATGTCTCAGACTGTGCTCAGATCTGCACATAAATCTGTCAAAACTCAAGACATTTTCAATGTGAACTCAAGCGTCTGTGCTGCTCTCCATATTCATTTTCAACTTCATTCTTTAAAAGAAACACAGCTGCCTCGTAACAGAAACACCTCTAGATCTCCGGAGCCGTGTTCTTCTGCGTGTATTTGTCAGATCAGAGCAGGTCTGTGTATTGGTGGCAGATGGATGTGTGTCGGGACGTGACTTCATCTCAACATTTATAAACTCTCTCCAGAGAGTCTAGTCAGGTAAATCTGCACACATTCTGGACTGTTCTGGATGAAGTTTGAGACTTCAGCCCATCTGTGATGGTGACAGATGGAAAAGAAGACATGAAAGTGTAAAAGCGACAGAGAGAAATGGAACAGGTTTGTACTTAGAGAATATTCTCTGTGCTCTCAAACACATCGACGTGAAGAAATCTAATGTGACTAGCAGTTCACGCAGTCCTCCACACAGTGAATGCATTCGTTCTTATTAATATTAATATTAGAGTGAACTATTCTTTTATAGTTTCATGTTAAAGCCAATGTTTTGCTCATGGTTTAGTTTAGCAGAAAACATTTTTGTAAATAAAGCTTGATATCTCTTTAATCATAACTTGCTGCTATGAGTATGAAATACATGGGCAAATATACACTTTTAAATAGCTAAGTAAATAAATGCAGTCATGAATCTGAGGAAGCTATTCTTCATGATTGACTCTCAAACCACAGATGATTCTGAACATCTGCAGCTAAACAACGGAAATACCTGTGGAAAGATCTGGTTTTCATTTGACCGCTTTTTATTCGCTTTGAAGGGTTTTCAGTTTGTGCAGAGAGCGAAGACAAGCTTACACACTCTGAAGAAAAGAAATAATGAAAGGTTATAAAAAACAATTACAGAATAAATACAATTAACGTAAACCCTACAAACAGTCAAAAAATGCTAAAGCAAAAACGATGCATGTGCAGAAAACTATCACTAGCATAATTTACTGACTAGTGACATTCAAATAGTTAAATGCAATTATTAAAATGCAATTAATTTCACTTGTAATGAATAAAAGTTTTAATTTCTTAAATAGATGTAAATAAATAAATAATACTTTTTTGCATATATACACATACTGCAAAAAATAAGGTTTTTTCCATTAAATGCAATACATGCTTAAATCAAGATGCATTTACTTAAGAATTAAAATGACTATTAAAAATTATATAAAAAAAAAAACTACAAAAATTAAGTTAATTTATTTAAATCGAGAGGGGGCAATTCTGGCAATGATATCAGATATATATATACACATAATTTTTTATGACCTCTGATAGAGTAAAGTGAATGTCCCGGATGAAACTCACAGCGAACACACATTAAAGGTTCTCCTAAAAGTTGGTCGCCACATTCGCTGGCACTCTGCCTCTTTATTAACCAAGTTGGTGGTCTCCAAACAAGACTCAAACTCATCTTGACTCGTTTGTGTTCTTGTCACCTTTAATGAAAATCACACGACTCTGACTGGAGTTCAAGGACGGCCGTAAACATGGTTTCACACACTCATTACAGGCATTTGTGTTACTGGCCTTCAAAAGCAAAACATCGTTATTTATGACAGTTAATTGGTGCTCCTTTAAAAAGAGACTATTATTCAACACAGTCATTATTTCAGCATGAACATCCTAATTTTGCATGTTCGGATATTAAAGTTTTGTGAGTCAGGATCAGGCGTGAAGTTTCACTAGAAATCTGATATGTTCACAAGGAGCTCAGATCATGCTTTTAATCTGTCCATCCACACAGAGAGGATGGTACAGTAACTAGTGATTATTGCATAATGACCCAATGAATTAATTACTTTTTAGGGTTTTCTGTGTAGTCTGTGAATCAGATCAGGTTTGTGATTCATGTTCGGCTGAAATGAGAGCAGCTCTAATCTCCCCTACAGTAAGAGTCTCCATGTCTAATCCAGTCCTCTTCAAAACCACAAATTCACTTTACGCTAATCGCCCCAAAATGAGAGATTAAGCGCCTTTAATCTTCTTCACCTGCTCCAGGTTCCCAGACGAGTCTTTGTTGTTCTCTCTGTACACTTTCAGACGTTCACGAGAGACGCATTCATATTTTAAGCTGAAATGGCACCTTGATGAGCGTCAACATCATATCTGGAGGTAGAGCACGTTACTGTGTCACTGTCATGTGTTTAGCTGGTGTCTTGTTTCAGGGGATTGTGAGTGGATTTGGGAGCGAATGACAGCTGAGATCCAGGAGCAGGTCTTTATCTGGTTGTGTGACTGTCGTGGATCCTGAGAGGTGTGTTGTGTGTTCAGTACGTGTGTAAATGTGCCGTCCTCCGGCAGAAAGCACAGCGCTGAACTCCAGGTGTGGGGCTCAGATGCATCAATGCCAAGAAAAAAAAAAAAAAAAACACATGAATATTTAATGAAACAAAAACCTCAAAGCAGAACCTCAGATATTAGTCACTTTAGTAATTAAAAATGTATTTTGCTCCGTGCTGCCTGGTGTTGTACATTATTAAAGCATGATGTTACCTCAGCTCAAAAGCATTTTTAATGTAAAACAGTCTCTCTTGGTGGCAGCGAGTGCTTCTCCGGGCTCCTCTGGGTTTGTGGCCGGTGAGAATCCAAATGCAAAACACAGAAGTGTAGAAATGAGGAATGGCTCTGGATGAGACGAGGGCCTGTGGAAAAGTGTGTCACTTATTTGATGGAGAGAGAGAGAGATGTAATGAGTAACTAACAGACAGTAAAAACACCCACCCGTCACACACCAGCGACACCAACGCTGAGAGAGAAGAAGAAGATGAAGAAGCCTTTCCCTTCGTTCTTTAGTGGGTGGACACAGATGTGTCGAGGAACTCATATGCAACTAAAGGGAATAGTTTTTCTGTTTGAACGCTGAGCAGAAACATATTGTACGTCACTAAACTCTGATTCTCAACCCAAAAAACGTGGTTCTGTTTTGGGCAAACACTTGAAACAAAACCAGCTGACCTGTAGATATTTAAATCATCAAGTTTAGAGTCAATAGCTCATATTTAGCTCATATCAAGAGCTGCTCCAGTCACAAAAGTGAAATACAGTAGCAGTGTTCATCTTTACACCATACAGACAGCTCAATTCTATTAAGCTTTCAGATGTTTCCATGTGTTTGAATGACACAAAATACAAAAGGTTTGAAAGAAATGTCAAAATACGTCATCATAAATTTGTGATATATAGTGTTATTATTTTATCGAGATTATTAACATTTGTAATATTTGGAATGCTTTTATTTAATTTTAATTATATATACTGTATATGTGTGTGTGTGTGTGTGTGAGTGACTTTTCTATTTAATTTTAATTTAAGTTTAGTAATTTTGCTGTGTGTTCTTGTCATTATTAATAGTTTTTTCCATGTCCGTATAGTTTTGTTTGGTTGACTGTTTATTATTATTTTTTATTATTATTATTATTATTATTATTATTATTATTATTATTATTATTATTATTATTATTATTATTATTATTATTATTAATACACATTTTTATTTCAGTTTTAGTACATCCAACTAAATTAAAATAAGAATATATATATATATATATATATATATATATATATATATATATATATATATATATATATATATATATATATATATATATATATATATATATATATAATGTCAGATAACTTTTATTTTAAGTAAGGTTGTTTTATGGTTTTCATTTTAAGTTCACAAATTTCAGTTTCAGTAAACATAATAACCCTGCCATACACTAAATTCCATACTACACTTTTTGGCATAATATAGTCTGTGCCTATTTTGATAATATTGCTTATTGCAACTATTTTATAGTAGTTTATAAAACAAAGATCCCAAATGATGTATATATATTATCACTTAAATATTCTGTCGATGTTTCATTGTGTGATCCCATGTCTAAATGAATATGGACATATATTATCATATCCCATGATTAGAAAAGGAAGAAGAGTATCAGTATGTATGAGTTTAAAATTGTAATAAAGATTTTAAAACCCTCCAGATCGAGCCTGACGAGATCTGAGCATGTGTAACGTGCTGAAAGAGGAAGAGAGAGACCTGCGGTAATATTTCACATCAAAGTTTGATTGCTCGCTGCTTTCACTACAAACTCTTTCACCCTTTTAAACCAAACACACATTACTAATTCCCTGCAAAACATGCATGTCTTTTAGTTCTAATAACCTGTAATCCTGCAGGAGGAATAATTGATGACTCCTCATGTATTATTGAGTAAACTCCAGGAGACTCAGATGGAGGAACGCCGTGTTTCAGGTGAAGCTTCTGCCGTTAATGGATTGAGAGGTGAAGACGATGTCTCTGTAGGGACTGTTTAACTAAAAGATCATGCTCACATTTTACACAGTAGAACTTTACATGCAGGAGAATTTACACTATTTACCATAATCACAATAGTATGCATTCATTAAGGCAATCTGAAACACTGTACAGACAAATATCTGTGAATCCTTTGAAGTTCATCGAGTATTTATTGCATAGGTTGGTTTTATTGTGTGCATAACAATTAAGATAATACAATAATCACTTGGCATTTTTGTTCAACATTAAAAAAAGTTTAATTATGTCACAAATATGTGTTATATATGCTCTCAGTATGTTGATATTATTTCACTGTCTATTCAGATGTATGGCCACACTTTATTTCAAGGTCCAATTCTCACTATCAACAAACTATTAATGATAACCTTTACCTCAAACTTCTAATTTGCTGCTTATTAATGTTTGTAAGATTCAGTTCAGTTTAGGTATGGGGTGGGATTACTGATGTAGAATAATGTCATGCGTAATATGTGCTTTATAAGTACTAATAAACAGCCAATATGTTGATAATAAGCATGCTAATAAGCGAGTGAGAATTGGTCCCTAAACTGAAGTGTGACTGTGTGAGATAAAATATCTGTGTACACTTCGGGTACAAACACCTGCAAATATGAATTATATCATCAAGAAACTTCTAATATTATTCAGCTTGAACTGCATAGGAAAAACAGAAAATGTAGAAAAAGACTTAAATGAGAAGTTTTTACTCGTCCAAAGAGGCATCAGATAAGATTGTCATTCATCTCTAAAGACACATTTACTGAAGTGTAGAAGCTTCCATTTTCAAGAGCTGTATTCATTTCACATGCATTTATACTGAAGATAAGAGACACACTCAGTGTGTGTGTGTGTGTGTGTGTGTGTGTGTGTGTGTGTGTGTGTGCGAGAGAAACAGACAGAAAGAAAGATGAAGAGCGTGCGATGGGATTTTATTGCGAGTATCACTGCCGTTCCTTTGTAAGATGAACTTTCATGTTGTTTCTTTTCGGACAATAAATCTCATTTCTGAAATGCTTTCAGAATAATCTAATTAACTCTAAATAGTGCTCTAATTGAGCCGGTGTCAAAATGGCAAACAATGATGCCTCTGTTGCAATTAATAAATTGCTGACAGAATCTATGAGCCTTAATATGAAAATCCATTCAAACCCGGGCCATTAATGTGAGTGTTTGAATAGATTTAGCCCATGATTTTGTTTAGTGAAATCACTGTTCATGCAGACACAGCGCGGCTGATTACTGAACTAAGAACAGAATATAACCGTCATAACAAACACCTTTATTCTGCATCAGAAGAGAGAGAAAACATCTCGTTAGATAAGAATAAAAGAGAAAGTTGCTGTGAGAGAGAGAGAGAGAGAGAGAGAGAGAGAGAGAGAGAGGCACATTCAAGAGGGTGATTAACACAAGAACGACTTTAACGCACACCGCTAATTAAATGGATATGCTAATGTTGTCATACTAAGCAGATGGAATTAAAATTGCTTATTGTAATACAAACGTTATCGTATTATTAAAACAACATGTTTAGGGTTTATACAGCGTCATACTGTACTGTCAGACGTCCTCTGAACGATGCGTCTTTCTATTTTTTAACATCTCACTCTCGCGTTTTTCAATTAGGATGAGACAGAGAAACATACGCTTGCATTTACACATTTGTTGGATGCTATTATACAAAGTGCTCATGGTGTGCTAAAGGTGCATTTCATCAGAAGGCCTATATGTGATCGCTGGGAATTGAACCCATGACCTTTCCACTGCGTGCACCAGTTTTGCACATGCATTACTTTGCTTTTGCCTGTGTTTATGTATCCTTCAATGGAACAATAGTTACAATTTCAACACTGAAACTGATGTTTTTAATTACATTTTGATTGATCTGATCACAGTTTTTATACTCCGTTTTCTCTTTTCAGTCATAATTCAAACGCTAGCACAAAAACATTGTAAGAACATTCTAGCAGTTAGTGTTGCTTTCGTTTTAGTCAAAATTATGACTAAATATTGTCGTCAATGAACCCTTCTAACGTGACGAAAACAAGAAGCAACATAAATGCTGGTCATGTGACGATGACTATAATTAAACCTATAATGCAATGGTGTTGACAAATAAAAACTAGACTAAATGTGGTTTACAAAATAAAAACTATGAACTGCTTACATCTCTCTTCATTTTCGTTGACCAAAACGAGATGAAACAAACTGTTGTGATGTTATTTAGACTCGTTTAGTTGCGTTATTATTATCATTTTTCAGTATGTTTCAATGTTTGTTCTCTGAACATTTTAAAGCAACTAGTAACATTAAACAGAAAGAGCCGCTAAAATGTTAAAGAAAAAAATTCCATGATACAATGCATAAATAAAAATGTTGTGCGATCGTTTTGATGTCATAATTAAAGACCAAATAACTCTTAACAAATGTTTTACTAACATTATTGGAAGTACATTTGTCCATAACTTTGTAAGAACATTGACATAATGTTAGCCAAAGTTCTGGGAATGTTCCCTGTTATCTGGTAAAAGTGTTTGGCATATCTCTACAGGATTATGGGTAATTACTGATTATAATATATATATATATATATATATATATATATATATATATATATATATATATATATATATATATATATATATATATAAAATAAATAAAGATGGCCTGTAGCGCTGTATAGCCACCTCACAACGAAGTCAAATGCACGATTGGATTCAATGTGTTTCTATTCAGCATTGAGTGTTGGTTCAGTACCAAACACCACAGCAGCAGAAATCATATCTAATAACATAACACTCAGTCCTCTGTGGTAAAAGAACTTGTAAATGGACTCTGAAAATCCACCATTATTGTGTGTGATCACATCGCTCCTGTTAAGCACACGTGTGTCCTGTGTGTGACGTTAGCGTGTGCTTTAAAATGTTCCAGACGAGCACCTGTCATCCCTCCGCAGGGACACGCTGGCAGGTTACTGATCGCCGCATGAGTGTCATTTAGCTGATGGTCTTTCTAAATGAACTCACTGTCATTCAGCGGCTGCTTTCCTTCATATCAGCGCCGGTTAAATGGATATGAGGGTCCTGATAATTATGAGATGTCTCACATAGCATCAGCCCAACTTTTATTCGAAGATAATAACAGTCATTTTTATTCCGTCTTGAATTAGCTCAATATACATCTGCATTAACGGGAGGAGATGTGAAGTTTCATCATAATTTACAACCTGGGCTGTAACGCATAATGACGTTACATTAGTGGCGTCTCACATTACTTCAGATGTGACGTGTGTCACGGTGACAGAGAGTTTGTGTGAAGCACCTTGAAATTAGACAAACTGCAACACATATCCAACTGTGTGACGGTTTAATATGCCATTGTTTCTTCTTCCTGAGATATTACCGTACGATTCATCTTCATCATGGGCCTGTAAACAAAAGTAGCGCTGCTGGAGAAACTGCAGTTGTAACCAAAACTGTGAGTTTTGAGTGGGTGTGGTTTGAGGATTGTTACGTGGGCGTGGCTTGAGTGGGTGTGGTCGGGGGAATGTATTGATTAGGTATGGCTTGATTATTTTTGTGTGGATGTGGTTTGAGGTTTGTCAGAGTATGCATGATTTGAGTGATTTGACAAGTGTTTATGTGGGTGTGGCTTGAGTGGGCGTGGCTTTATTATTGTTTATGTGGGTGTGGCTTAAGTGGGTGTGATCTGGATAGTGTTTGATTGGATGTGGCTCCATAGGATGTGTTTTAGGAGTGTCATTGTTTTTTGACCTTGTATGCATGTCAACCTGTTGTTGGGGACTCCCAAAACCAAAATATCAACCTTCCATAACCCATAATAGGGGCACTTTAAGAGGGAGTGACTTGAGTGTTTCTGAATTCACCTTGCAAACTCGGTCTAAACCGTTGGCTAGTTCATCTTCAGAAATGGAACAAGAACCTGTAAACATAAGTTAGCTTTTTGGTGGACCGATCTAAACCTGTGCACATTAACTACACACCAAACAGTCAGTGAAAAGTACTACTGTGTGTGTGCTTGTGTGTAAGGTAAGGATAATTCAATACGAGATTGTCTCTGTGACCCCGAAAAGTCTCAGAAGGAATATAACAGAGGCAGGGATTATATAGGAGTGAGAGGAGGGTGTCGAGACCTCCCTAAACCCACCCTGCAGACAAACACAGTCACGAGCCCCGTGGAGGAACAACCCAAAATCCCAGTAATTAACCAGAGAGAGAGACAGACAGAGATTGTTGAGGAGTGATTCACAGGGGACAGTAATCCAATAGCTTGACTTTGCTGCCGTCTCCCCAACGGCCTTCTCCATTTCCCCTCTCATTTGCCCTGTGTGTGTGTGTGTGTGTGTGTGTGTTCTATCACCTGCTTGCTCTGTTTTTGGAGAAATTGAAATTCACTCCCTGCTAATTCCTTTCCTTCCTCTCTCTCTTTCTCTTTCTGGTAAAACCGCTGGACATGTGAGATGGAGAATGGTTAAAATATGATAACGAAAGATAGCTAATAAAATAAATACGCACAGAATGCTCCCCGAGGATCTGAAGGGTGAAACGTATCTCCAATGTCTGCTGATACGAAGTAATTAAGCAAATTACATGAACAAAAGGCTTGAGGGTTTCGCTAATGGAGTATCTCTCGACCTCTGGGTAAACACAGGAGCGTTTTAGATAGACTTCACCGGTGAGTTAAGGCCACATCGAATGCACGCTAATATACGCGTGAGTCGAGACTGACACCGAGGGCCGGGAGAAATGTCAAACATGCAGCATGTAAATGTCGATACTTCTCATCAGAAGGGTACAAAACAACCTTTATGAGGCCGAGACGCTTGAACACACCATTAGACTTCAGCAGCCCATCAGCTCAGCAGAGATAAACACGGCGGGGGAAAGTGCCGCTAGCATGACCGGCTAAGCTAATCAGCGCTGCCCACACTGTGAGCATTCGCTGGCTTCAGTGAAGACATCAAGACGAAGAGTTAGTGAACGTGTGTGCATGTGTTTATGTGTGTGTGTGCAAATCTTTAACAATTCAATATGGTCCAAACTGATCTTGGATGACAGTGGCGGTTTGTCTGAAGTTCAGGTTAATTAGCTGCTGCTTATTTTTAATGAACTTCATGCAGTTGTTTGCTTGTATAATCAAGGCACAGAAGCAGAACCGCAAGCTAAGGTGCCAAAAATAAGCTGACAGAAGCACCGGGCGCCTTCGCTGACGCCCCACAAATGGGAAAAGCCAACTGCCTGCTTCATAAAACTCGCTTAGCACACACTCAAACAAAATGAACTGTAAAGTTCGTTAGATGGAAATATTAAAAAAGAATTAAGCTAATGGAGGTAAAATTAAAAGAAATGAGGCAACAAACACATCACACCAAAAATGGTATCACTCTGACAGCTAAGATCTCTAATGACGGAATACATTCGGAAAAATTAAATGGCATTCCGTGCTTAAATTTCTTTGAAAAGTAATGACCCGTGAACGATGCACACTCCAGGCAGTTTGTCGAGAAAGGAGGGGCGGAGAGCGCGACTGAGACGGTAACAAAGAGAAATGTCTTGCGTTTGGGGCTAGGTGACGGCTCGCAGGAAGTGCTGAGCACAGGGGAACCGCAGAGGAGAGGAACAAGGAGAGATAGATGAGACGAGGAAAAGGGATACTTTTGAGACCATCTCAAAAACTGTTCAATGTGAACAGGCCAACATCAGTTCGGCTCTAAACATCACTCCATCTCAAATGATTTTCTGATGCTTTAAGTATAACTGATGGGATGCAAAAAATACATGCTTTATGCCAACAATGACATGCAACTTTTCATATAATCGTGTACAGAACAAATAGACTCATCAACTTTTGAAAGGGAGGTGAAAACGCTTGAAAACTGTTAAATTTCAGGTAGAAGCTATTCATGGACAGGTTGAGCCATCATCCTTAAAACTAAACAAGATTATTTTTAAATATGACCCAGATGACTTTAAATACTATAAAATAGACCAATTTACCAAAATTTGCCTAATTGATATATTATGATCATTATAATCAGAACATGTACTAATTTCTGCCACAGTCGCGTCTGTTAAGAGATTACTCTTAACTGTTATGTACAGTAAAATCATGTATTTTCTGTAAGCCTGCTGTAAACCAATATAATAAGTGGTATATAAATAAATCTGAATTGAATTAGTCAAAAAGCCCTGATGTAGAAGCCAGACAGTGAGCAGCGGTGCCCAGGATTCGATCATTACACGATGTGTGTCATGCTACAGATTTCTGTGGGCAAACTCTAATGAAACCACAGCACTGGATCCATTTGCTCCTCTTTTCTCTGGAAAGTGCTTCATTTTAGCCAGATCAGTGAAAAGCACCAAATCCTGGATACTGTGAGTTTTTTGTGCTGACGGATAATCTGCTCAAGGAGAAATACCAGATGACAATGGAAAAGCACCTACCATAATTGGGTCCAACAGGCTTACCGTATTAACCTAAAATGAGCTCTTCCCTTAAGAGCCATTATTTCAATCTCCTCTAAAACTCTGCTTTTGAGAACATTCGATCCCTCTCGCTCTACATTTGAAACAGACTCCATGTACCTGCTCACATGGAAAAGTCCCGACAACGACATTGTCATGAAAGCGCGCTCTCCCGGATCCGTCCACTTCAGTGAGGTCTTGAAGAAGACCTTCATCACAATCCCTTGAAACGAAACAAATAGAATTCAAGTCTTTTGATTGGACGTGCCATCGCCGCCGTACTATGAGCAGATTTTGACTTCACAGTCCTGAAAACTCTTGAACTCACCACTGATGTTTTCTGACTTCACACAGACACTTGGTCTTTAGAGGATGCACGGATCTCCAACTTTCTTCTAGTAGAAATACAAAAACATCCAAAGGCACGGGAGTCTTTATTAATTGCTCGTGACAGGATCTGTGACACAAGAAATGGAAGAAAGGTTAATGCCAAAAATGAATTAGACCTGCTAATGTTATGTCCTAGTGCAAAAAATAAAGCCATAATTCATATAATCTCCCAACCGTCTATTAAATCCACTTTATCTGCTACTGTTTGCTTTTTAAAAGCTCATTCTCAGTATGTACATCAACTTCATGTTTCTATATGACCTATATCATTAAAATCACACTTTTTAAAGATGTAAATCAGAAGTTTTTGATCAAAATAAGCCAATGAAGTTCATTTTAAGTCATTTTTCTACTGTGATCTGAGCAAATGTTCATTTATGTCATGTCTCCGGCTGCTGCGCAAACCTCTACAATGAAAAAATGACAATTTAACAATGTTATATTATGTTTGCTCCAGCTCGCTCTTCTGGAGTTTTCCTTTATTTTGTATTTTGTGCTCCACTGAGAGGTTTTCTACTCATTTTTCTGGATTTCTGCCATTTAATACGTTTTAATTCAATGGTTTACAAACTTCAGTGAGTGTCTCGTTTTCGGCTGCCCGTGTACAAGAATCATCAATCAAGCGTGGGATACATTATTTTCTGCAATAGTAAATAATTATATTAAATATATTTGTCACATAATGTCACTCCTTTATGTGGTGTATGGGAGACCGGGGCTAGAAATTTGCAGAATAATTAAGAACTTACCCCATTCAGTATGAACATATGCAGTGCTATTGGGGCTATGCATTCAATAACCAGGGAATATTTTAAATTATATTATGTGTACCTTGCATGCAATGTAAGATCCTTTAAAATAGGGCTGGGTTGTGACACATGCGATTCAGTTTTGATTCACAAGCTTGTAATTTGACTCAATTCCGATTCTATTCGATATCGATAATTTTGGATATAAATCAGGTACAGTACATGGCAAAATGTACTGTAAAAAGAAAAAAAAAATCTCTGAATCACTCAAATAGTATACACTCAATAAAGTTTTTATAATAAGACATTTATACTGCCCTACAAAGCAAAAAGGCAGTAACTGCATAACTGCACTGGTGAAAAAAAAAATAGTTATTGTCATTTTCATGACATTCAAGGCATCCTTTGTTATGTGACAAAACATCTTATCTGAAATGTGTGTTGTTTTGGAGAAAAATGGTAGTTGTTTGTACAGTAACTACTTAGGCTGGATGTCAGGATAACTTTTAAGTCAATTTTTCTCAGCTCTGCACTCTGCGTAGTTACTGCCTTTTTGCTTTGTAGGACAGTATAAAGTAATAACATTATTATATTTCTACTCCAAATTCTTTCTTTTTTTTTCCTTCTAATTTTTTATTTATTGGAATATAAACATAAAAATGGTGGTTGTCATAATAAAAAAAAAAAAAAAGATTATTATTATTTTTTTGTTATGTTATATACAAGCTGTTATATTGACATCTTTCTGTGGTTGAAATAAGATGCAGATTTCGGTAAGTTCCTAACCAATTCCTGGGATTTAAGAATCAATATTGCTTCATGAATATGAGAATTGATTAAAATTGAGAAATCAATATTTTTTTACCCATCCCTACTTCAAAATTATGTGCCAAATGTATGTAAATGTGATGTCTGTGACACATAGACACAAGAAAGTCACCAGGCCTCAGTGGTAAAAAGTTGCTGAAAGTGACAAAAATGCCCTGGCACTGGAGTTTATCAATTAAGGATCTAATGGGACAAATATTATTCCTTCATTTCTGACACGGCAGCACTCTCCACTTCCTCTAACGCAGCACTCATTTCCTGTCTGTTTAAGGATGTCTCTCACCTGATGTCCTGACAAACCCTGATCTGTGTTTTTCTCCCCACATTAGAGCAGTCACACAGTCTGTAAACACGCACATGCTATTTCCCAGACAGTGATGAGTTAATGAGGTGTTTGCGAGAGTATGTCAGCGAGCAGCACAGGTAGGGGAAGAGACGGCACTCGTGAAGGTAATCAGCCGTAATCAACACACACACACACACGCACGCACACACACACACACACACACACACACACACACACACACACACACACACACACACACACAGAAACAGCTTCCTGTATGCACAGGTGTCTCTCAGCTCACTCGCTATTGCTTAATTGAGCAAATCTCTTATTTTAGTCCCTCCTGTAGCTCGTTAAACACACACACACACACACAGAGCGCTGGTTATTACAGACGAGTTACAGCAGCCTGTGATTATTCCACAGATAGTTTTTATTCATTATAGAGAGAGTAAACAAAATTCACTAACAGACTTCACAGCGAAAAGTTCCTGTGAGGTATAAGTGGACTAGAGTAGAATATTACTTCAGTATCTGAGAGAATTTCATCACATTTGTACTCATAAAAAACACTAAGACTGAAATGTTGCATGATCAGGGGACACGTCTATCTTCATCAAGCATTAACCAAACAGATGAAAGAGGAAAACCCTCCGATAGTTTTTACAGTCCTGAGAAAGCGGAGACTGACGTGTCTCGATCTGCCTCTCACCTCGGGAAACTGATGATAACACATTAAATATGCATGATAAAATAAGCTGATCGGATGAATTATATCAGTTAAGTTTGGAGCGTTTCATCACTGTTTCTCTAAACTCTGCTACAGGAGAGTTAGAAACGAATGAAAATCCAGTGTTTCAATCTGTAAAGATCCTGGTAGAGAATTAAGAAGAACCACGTGGCAAATATGACATGGATTGTGTGTTTGAAGAAGGTTTACCAGTCTGTGAACTCTTAGAAAAGGGGTTTTACAAATCCAGTCACTTCTGTACCTTAAACTGTCTTCGCAAAATAATTTTTGATAAACATTATAATAACTGATCCATCAATACTCATGTGGTGTTTGAAAGGCGTCTTCAGATCATAACATGGGCATGGAAACTCATCTGAGATAAATAAAGAGGAAAAAACTATTTCTTTGGAGTGATTTGTAGAATTTAATCGGAAGAAGCCAATTATCTCTCGCTGAGGAAGGTCAGGCGACTCAGTGAGTCTGGAACAGTGCACAGTTTGCGTGGAGCGAGGAGAGAGCGACTGAGCTTTGATCTGAACCAGAAGGTCAAAGAGTCAAGATACAAACAAGAGTTAAAGAGACGAAGACACGCTGATCCACTCACTACACAGAAACACTTCACAGAATCACACTAAACAAACTATATTGGATGGAAAGACATTGTGAACCGGGTGGTAAAGAAACCCACTGATTGTCCTTTACAGAAAAACTCAGAAACACTGGAATGAACAGCAATACTGGACTGGACAAAACGGGCTACACTGGATGGTATGTTTAGTTGTGTGTGTGTGTGTGTGTGTGTGTGTGTGCTCTTGTTTTTGTATCATATCAGGACACAACTCTGTATAATGACATGGGTATGACACAGGTATTACAAGGAGAGGGTGACTTATGAGGACATAAGCCATGTCCCCATTTTTCAAAACACTTATAAATCATACAGAATGAGTTTTTTTGAGAAAGTAAAAATGCACAAAGTTTCCTGTGAGGGTTAGGGTTAGGTGTAGGGTTGGTGAAGGGTGATAGAATATACACTTTGTACAGTATAAAAACCATTACACCTATTGGATGAAGATGAACACACTTTTCACAAAAACAAACGTGTGTGTGTGTATGTGTGTGTTCGCACGGCTCTCACTCACATCCAGAGATGAGCGAGTCTTCTATCCGTCTCTGGTGCTCTGATGTTGTTGCTCAGTAAGGAACATCTCCTCTCTCGCTGCGCTCATCTCCTGAGGGCCATGCGAGTGTGTGTGTAGATCACGGCCTTCTTCTGTAAGTCTCTGCACTGAAGGTCAAAGTGTGTGTGTGTGTGTGGGTGTGTTTGAAGGTGTTTCCGAAGCACTCTGATTGGCTGGGGCACTGCTTTCTCTCCTAAGGTGAGGTATTAGCCAAGATTATTTATTTTCATTTCCGAGGCTTTTATTCCCAGCACCCCCCTCCCCTGATTCGGCCCCGATCCTCATTTTACTCATCACACACATTAGACTTTTTTCTTTCACTCTCTTTTTTTTCCTCCACGTCTCCTCTCGTTCCCAGGAATAATGGATCTCCTGCGCAGGCAGACAGGGCGACCGCTGGGATGACGGTAAACTGACTTCTTTTTTCTTTGCAATTAATTGGTGTACAGCCATGTGAATATATGATAACAGATTTTTTTCCCTCAACCAGGAAAAGGGAGGTTAATTAATGTAAGAGCCGTGTTCATGGAGATGCAGATTTGACTACACACACACACACACACACTTGCCCCCTCCCCTCCTTGTGCTGCCTTAAGAGCCCTGATTCCCTGCTAATGACCTAGTTCTTTTAATGAGCAGTATTAACCCCCGGCTACAGTCGTCCAGGTCTTAATTGTCAACTGAGGCTGAAACAGGAGACCCCCCATCACCCCCCCATCAGCAGGTACGGAACATTACCATGTCATCTCAGGCAACCATAAATAAATTTGTCGTCAAGGTAACCGGATCTGTCTCCCCATCATCAGCACCACTGCTGTCAGCTCAGACTTCACCTCTTCTTCTTTACACAACTGTCTCAGAGTCCTGCAGTTTGTCACTGGACCCCCCCCCCCACACACACACACACACACACTCCCTCCGTGAGAATGATGTGTCAGTCGCGGCATGAAGCTGCTGACAAATAATGCAGTAATTATGGACCGTGCAAGCGTGCAAACCTACAAACTCATTAAAATGCATTTAAAACGTGTCCTTTCATTTGCAGGAGTGTGATTAAATATTCTGCTTTATGATGTACCCAAGAGGTGTGTTTTC
Source organism: Carassius auratus (assembly GCF_003368295.1). Classification (NCBI taxonomy): domain Eukaryota; kingdom Metazoa; phylum Chordata; class Actinopteri; order Cypriniformes; family Cyprinidae; genus Carassius; species Carassius auratus. Next base: position 883,117 of record NW_020528171.1, read on the forward strand.
ATTATTATTTACAATAGAATATCATGTGAAATGAATGTAATAAGCAGATTTGTTCATTAAAAGAGCAGCTGTACAGTAGAACTGGCCTCTGTGTCGCTGTGTCAGTCGGATCGAGTTCAGATGCAGCCTAAAACACACTCAATAACAGTTCAATATAACAAACACTATCAACATTTAATGTTTATTATTGCAGGAAATCATTTTAACACATGCATCTGTTTGTAAAAACAAATAAAAATAGCATTTACAGTTTACAAAATGGGTCTATGGGTCAGTGTTCCAGAGTTTTAAATGCAAGGCTTATATTTTTTGCAGAAATGTTAATTATTTGTGCTACAAAGAGTCTGAACTGTCCGACTACACTTTTCTAGGATTAACTTTTGCTTATGTGTTACTGATGTAATGCCTGTGGAGTTTGCACCATTATTGCACCAAAATATTTGAAAGGTGAAATAGCAGATATTTAACATTAAACAAACTAAGTTAGTAAGCGATTTTCTACATTTACATGAAAGCATTTGCCAGATGCTTTTCTCCAAAGCACTGCATTCAAGGTATATATGTTATCAGTTCATGCATTCTTTGGGAATCAAACTCACAACCTTGGCATTGATTGCAACACCATGCACTACTGGTACAAGAGGTACAGGAATTTTTTGAGATTTTATCTCACTGGTGTCAAATTAACTCATAATTTCTTGTGGTTTTTACCTTTGAAACAATGTATTTTCAATGCTTACTGTCAGCCCCATTCACTTCCATTGTAAGAGCATAACTAACTCTTTTTATTTTTTTTATTTTTAAATGATGGGACACTTAATAATAATAATAATAATAATAGTAATAATAATATGTGTGTGTGTGTGTGTGTGTGTGTGTGTTTACGTATAATTTTGGGGCGAAAATTGATGCCACAAATGCAATAGAACCCAAGTTGTTTTAAACCTACACTCGTCCATAGACTTTAATTCTCACACACTATAGATCAGGTTCCTGTATGTATGTAGCTGTTTTTGCGAAGGAAATGTGATGGACAGATCGGAGTCGGAGAGGTGTTGAGGTGGTGTTGTTCTTGGAGAACAGGAGCATAGAGGGCAAGAGTTTGACTGATAGTTATTTAGTTCAAACATGACCTGAGAGGAGTGCTTTCAGCGCGTGGCAGCTTGACAGGAGTAGACTACACTGGCCCTCACATACTGACATCACCGCTCATGAATATACGCTCACAAAATCTCTGTTCCTAAACTATGAGCTGACAGGCTACAGGCAGCAGCATCTTTACTCAAATGGAAACTCATAAGTGCATCATAGAAACAGTATTCTGCTAAAAAAAAAAAAAACATTAGAGTTTGGCATTTGCATGTTGCTAAGCTAATGATAACAGTATTCTAATGTACAAAACATTATCCATGCAAGTAGACAAATTTTAAAGATTTTAGCAATACAAGCTTGCTCTACTCATTACGCAATGCAAATACACTGCCATGCTAAAATCTAACTACCTGAATAATAACACATCTCAATTCAATCCCAGTCATTTGAAGGAAACTATATCACTACAAAAACACATTAAGTTTGTGCAGTCCTTTACAAAGCTTGTAATGCACTGGCCACGCATTTGCATTTATGGCCAAATAAGCTAATGAAACAGTATTATAAGTTTCAAAACATACTAGACACAGGAACGTAAACACAAATACTTCTAATGTCACAAGCTTGATTTTGTGCTTTCCAAATAAGTCATAATGCAATGCAAGTACAAACCTGATTCCAAAAAAGTTGGGACACTGTGTAAATTGTGAGTAAAAAATGAATGTAATAATTTACAAATCTCATGAACTCATATTTTATTCACAATAGAATATAGATAAAATGTCAAGTGTTGAAAGTGAGACATTTTGAAATGTCATGCCAAATATTGGCTCATTTCGGATTTCATGAGAGCTACACATTCCAAAAAAGTTGGGACAGGTAGCAATAAGAGGTCGGAAAAGTTAAATGTACGTATAAGGAATGGCTGGAGGACCAATTTTCAACTTATTAGGTCAATTGGCAACATGACGGGGTATAAAAAGAGTGTCTATCAAAAGTCAAGATGGGCAGAGGATCACCAATTCCCCCAATGCTGCGGTGAAAAACAGTGCAGTAATATCAGAAAGTTTCTCAGAGAAAAATTGCAAAGAGTTTGAAGTTATCATCATCTACAGTGCATAATATCATCCAAAGATTAAGAGAATCTGGAACAATCTCTGTGTGTAAGGGTCAAGGCCAGAAAACCATGGATGCCCGTGATCTTCAGCTCTTAGACAGCACTGCATCACATACAGGAATGATACTGTAATGGAAATCACAAAATGGGCTCAGGAATACTTCCAGAAAACATTGTCGGTGAACACAATCCACCGTGCCATTCACCGTTGCTGTCTAAAACTCTATAGGTCAAAAAAGAAGCCATATCTAAACATGATCCAGAAGCGCAGGTGTTTTCTCTGGGCCAAGGCTCATTTAAAATGGACTGTGGCAAAGGAGAAAACTGTTCTGTGTTCAGACAAATCAACATTTGAAGATCTTTTTGGAAAATTGGGACGCCATGTCATCCGGACTAAAGAGGACAAAGACAGCCCAAGTTGTTATCAGCGCTCAGTTCAGAAGCGTGTGTGGCATGGGCAGCTTACACATCTGGAAAGGCACCATCAATGCTGAAAGATATATCCATGTTCTAGAACAACATATGCTCCCATCCAGACATCGTCTCTTTCAGGGAAGACCTTGCATTTTCCAACATGACAATATCAGACCACATACTGCATCAATTACAACATCATGGCTGTGTAGAAGAAGGATCCGGGTACTGAAATGACCAGCCTGCAGTCCAGATCTTCCACCCATAGAAAACATTTGATGCATCATAAAGAGGAAGATGCGACAAAGAAGACCTAAGACAGTTGAGCAGCTAAAAGCCTGTATTAGACAAGAATGGGACAACATTCCCATTCCTAATTCCCATTCCCATTCGTCTCCTCAGTCCCCAGACGTTTGCAGACTTTTATAAAAAGAAGAGGGGATGCCACACAGTGGGAAACATGGCCTTGTCCCAAATTTCTTGAGATGTGTTGATGCCATGAAATTTAAAATCAACTTATTTTTCCATTAAAATTATACATTTTCTCAATTTAAACATTTGATATGTCATCTATGTTGTATTCTGAATAAAATATTGAAATTTGAAACTTCCACATCATTGCATTGTTTTTATTCACAATTTTCACAGTGTTCCAACTTTTTTGGAATCAGGTTTGTACAATGCATGTTAAACTTTTACAATTTGATATCTACAGATATAACAAATTTCATGGCATCTATCACACCCTTGAGAGGTTTGTGCAGCTCTCTGTTTGCAATGCGTGATTGCATTTTAGTCTCTGTCCAAATTATACACAGCACACCAAAAATTGGGTAAAGTAGTCCATATTTAATTGGATTGAAGTGTTTTCATTGATACTTTTCAATATTAAGTGAACATTTCTTTCACTCCGTTCATCACCTTGGATGGATTTTTGTTTCTGTTTCTTTGCGGCGGCTGCAGTTTTTTTGGTGTGCATCCTCTCCTGTGAGGCTCTGAAAGAGGGTTTAAAGGGAAAATCTCCCACTCGAGTAGCCCTTTCAGAGACTTCACGGTAAATTTACTACAGATCCGCCACCTCAGGAAGCGCTTGCATGCTCTCGACCGCCCCGGGATCCTCTAAATTTTCCTCTGACATCTCAAAGGGAAAGGTTTCTAACAGATGAAATACTGTCGGAAGACCTTCATCATCATCATCATCATGGTCATCATGGTGTCTGTGTGTTAGATTGCCATCGTCAGATGCCTCCTGAATCACAATGTTCCTTCGTGAAGCGTTTTCCTCCCTCTTCGCTTCTCTGTCTTGTCTTTTTGCCCGAGGGTCTCACCGACGCTCCACATTCCTGTTTATTCTGGGTAATCTCGCTCTCATCTCTGTGTGGCTTTGACAGATGGTTACGGGCACACAATAGCATTAAGACTTTGATTTTTCTGCTACGTGCTACACAACAAACAGCCATCAGAGCAGCCATGTGTGTCGCAGGACAGCGTGTGTCTGTTTAAAATCACACACACACAAATGTAGATCATGGCCCTTTATACACCCCCCGTGTAAGGTAAACTACATTAACCTTGCTCGCTGTTATTAAAATGATAGATTTGCCAGGTTTACCTTTTTCTTCTCCCTTCTGCTCTCTCTCTCTCTCTCACACACACACACACACACACACACATGCACGTGGTGGTTAATATCCGGGCATTTGGTGGCACTGGTGTCATTTTTAAAGCGTGTGTCGGGTGTCAGCGCGGCACTCAGAAATGATGCATAGAGGTAAATAAGGAGGGTGAAATTAGCCCTCCTGTCAGCACGCTACCTTTCACCCTCGGGCCGGAGGAAATTGACTGCACGCTAGATTTTCAAAATTAGCCCTTAATGTTGGCCTGACAAACGGGGGCTTCATAATGCTTTCCCGTGTCATCCACAAAGAATCCATCACCACCTTTCCCCCTCACCCCTCTCTCCCCGCTCTCCGTAATTCGGTAATAAGGTGAGAGAGAGCGGGAGAGGTACAATGCCACATCATTTATATGCAGCCATCACGCAGGTATTTTCCCATAAGGGATTTGCATTATAATATCGGCTGCCATTTTTATGGGCAGAAATCGGCCAATGAACAGCAGGATGTCACAGTGGGGATTTTTTTGGTGGCACAGTGCTAAATGTGTCTGCTACTACATAAAAATCTCAACCCCTGAAAAATTGTTTGCTGATCCAGATGATGACCCCTAATGACACTCGCATAAATAAATCAAGATTTAATATTCTAATGTTCCCTCATTTGAATATTCGCTTTTTATGGATACCTGGAATGCCCATATATCTGATGCATCTGCTCCGTGGATCCCACAGCTTATGCACTTATTCCCGAGGTTAAGTATTTTACAATGCAATTTGGCTTAAATTTGAAAAATAAAAGAATGCTACTTTATATCAGACTGTGAATAAAAATACAAATTTTACAGTTCTGCCTTTAAACCTTCCAGGATGTCTTGCTTCTCAGACTTCCATTGTAAGTGAATTAATCTGATTAATTTTAAAAACTGATAGATCCATTGAAATTACTGATCGGCAGCATGTTGTAGATGTTGAAGATGCAGATGTTTGAAATCTGGAAATAAAGTTTTGCAAATAACTTTTTTCATTCTGTAGTAGCACTGATTGGGGGCGGAATGGCAATCTGGAGCAGGACTTTTCCCGGTGGGCCGCTGGCCAATGTGGGCCAGTCTATCAGGTACACAAATATATATTTTTTAAATGACGAAAATCATAATATTACATCTCTTTTCTATGCAAATGGGTGAGTGAGTTAATCGCGCGGCCGACCAGGAGTGTGTTTTGTCTGCACGTGAGTGTTTTGCCCTTCCTCCCTGTTTAGTTTGAAACACGCCCCCTTTCACGTCGTCTAATTTACAGAGAGAGCGAGACGGTTTCAGATTTAGGTACAGCGAATTTCTCTAAGCAGCAGCCACTGTATACGTTCACTTAAAACATAACCGACTGTGTTTATGAGAAAACTTTCAGAGACAATTATTTTGAGATAGTTTTGTGTGTATGCGGTCACCTAGAAGTTTCAATGCGCAAAAGATGAGTTAATTCTGTGTATGCGCATTGTCTGAAATGCTGCTTTCAGCGTGTGCTTTGAACAAGTGCGCGCAAATTGTTTAAAAAGATTGAATCTGCAAGATTTAGAAACAAGTGCAAACGATCGAGTACAATCCGTTTCACCCCTTCAAGCGAGTGAACAACACGAATCAAGTTAGGAACTTTACATCACTATTCATGATAGCCCGTTGGGCAAGATGGTGATATATTTTGGAGCCCGACTAGAAAACACAATAGCCCTGGGATGTTGGGCAGGCGATTTTACGAGCCCTGCACCTCAGATCTATCCAGTTTGTGAACCATTGGTTTCCACACTGGTTTCGTTTAACAAAACAAATGATTATTTTAAAAGATTGACTCAAAAGAATCTTCTGTTTCATTTATTTATTTATTTTTCTTTCAACTGAAGATTAGTTGCCCTATTGGTTAAAATCCCCAAACTGTTTACTTAAATATTAAATTAATAAATGACATCGATCAAAACGGGGTCGGATGCATTATAATGTGGTGGGCTGCTGTGGGCCAGAAAATCCAGGGCCACTTTTTTATTCCCAGTCCGCTCCTGGCACTGATACTGACAAATACTAACTCTCCAGAGAAGCAGGGAACTCAAAAACCTCTGACTGTTCCTGATGAGAAGAGGTTCTTTTCTGAACCCAAGAATCATTGAAGTACCTTTATTTTTAAGAGTGTACGAAAAGCTCTGTACTCAACACACACACACACACACACACACACACACTTATCCCATAAGATGATGGTCTTGGAGCCGTTTATGTGTCATTAGTGTTAGAGCTTGATCCAAAGCTCCTCAGTGCTGACCGCCAACACGGACCTGAGAGTTCAATCACAATCCCGGCTCAGGAACAGACACCCATCCACACATGTACTGAGTGTATCTAAAAGTCCTGAAACACACTATAAATGTCTCCGGTGTGACGTTAACCCTCAGGTCTGTCTGATTCACAGTTGTTCAGCTTTTCAGCTTCTAACACTCTCGTCTCATTCAACACTGTCTCCTGCCTTCAGATTCAGTCTAACATGATAAATACAGATGTTGCACAGGTTACACCACTCCACAAAAGTCATCTAAAAACAGAACGGGAATGCAATTCAAGAATACAATTACTGCCATGATATTCAAGAAATGACAAGAGAGCAACAAAAAACACCACAAGAGTATTTTGCACAGATTGTCTGTGATTGGCACTGCAAATAAATAAATAACAATAATCATTTTGTTTTAATTTCTAGTACAGATATTATAAAAAAAAGATAGAAAAATAAATAATTCAAAGGGAAAACTTTTTTTTTCTGACCACAATGGCTGTTATTTGTTTTCTTGTTTTAATCATAAACTTGCTTAATTTTAATTAAAAAAAAAAAAAAAAAATCACATAAAAAAGACAGAATATTTTCAGTAATTCAGTATTTTCATTTTGCTTCTTCATAAAATGCATCTTTATTTAAGAACATTTAGATACTTGTAATGGAAAACAAAACAAAAATACAAAAACAAAATAAAATTATATATATATATATATATATATATATATATATATATATATATATATATATATATATATATATATATATATATATAAAATGTTTTTATTTTATTTTTATTTTTCTTAAATTTGAGCCTGTTTTTCACACCAAACTCTGCTTCTGTAGGTCTACAGAAGACAGAAAGTCTGTCAGGTTTGGATCGTGAGTAAATAATGACAGAATTTGAACTTGTGGACGGATGAGAGGTGTAAGAGTGATATTTGATTATTTCCCCCGAAAGCGTCTGAAGTTGATGTGGATGTTCCTCGAGCAGATCAGTTCTTGTGTTTGAGCCTCAGATGAAATATGATTTGTGCTCGGCGCGTCCCTCTGAGGCTGTTATCACGGCACATAGGTGGTCTTCAGAGCCGTCTGTCAGATTTATTGATACCCCTCGCTGCGGGACTTTGTCTTCTTGGAGAATGTCAGGCGTGTAATAACACACAGAACTAGAAAACAACAAAGTGCTTCTACTGACAAAGCATTTATTCTGCGGAGACGAGCTGCGGTTTGATCAGGCAGGTGCCTTTTATTCCAGCGCCTCAGGCTGCTCTTCCACCTTCCTCTGTATTCAGCTTAAATAAACCAATTACAAATATAGCTGCAAGCAGCAATAACGGGGCCAAGCACTACAGAAGCAAGCTTCAGACAAACGGCAGGAATGAGTAATTAAGACAGTTTTAAGATTATTTTAGGCAAAATGGCTTGAAAACCATAAACACAACAACTAGTAATAGGATTTATTAGCTTATCACGTGTAACCAATAGGTGGTGCTGTTACCAAATTAGTTTGCAATGGTCAGTGTGAGGTGACGATGACACATACAAAGTTTGGTGCAAATATGTCAAAGCTTTGCAGAGATACAGCCTCAAATGCATTTTGGCACCCTTCCAGCAGTTTCGTTAATGCCCTAAATGAGAACCGTTTCGTATATCGACATGAAATCCATAACATTTTGCCAGCATGGTCTGAAGAATGTCCATGTCAAATTTGGTTAAAATCGGACAAACCGTCTAGGAGGAGTTCGAAAAAGTAGGTTTTCAACATTAATCAAAATGGCGGACAGGAAGTTCAGCCAAATAAGGAAAACTTTGTATATATGTTCTCGGCTTGACCCAAGGAATCTATTGAGATCAGTGACATGTCAATAGCCAGATCTTTTCAAAAGTTATTAGCCTTTATGTAAATTCAGTTATAACTGTTGACCACTAGGTGGCGCTGTTTCAAAATATTTTGAGTACCTTCAGGGGATGGTGTTGTTGGCACATTCTGAGTTTCGGAATATAACACCAATGCATTTGTTTAGTATAGCCTTTTATTTCACATAAGTGTATTGAAGTCAATGGGAATTCCATGTTTTGTTGTATTATAGCGCCACCAAGAGGCTCAGTCCCACCATTTTTTTTATGTGTCATCAGAGTGAGCCCATACATAAGCGCGTCAATTTTGGTGAAAATATCTCAATTCACTTCAGAGTTATAGACATTTACATGAAAAAACACGTAATAAACGACTGACTCTTGACTTTGATTGAATATTACTACCCCTTACTATCAATATTTTGGCATTTGGGCATAGGTGTATAGCTATCGACCTATGTTTCCGAACTTCTGACGGTGGTTTCGTCTCGATCAGACAAGCGGTTTCGAAGATATAGCCAAATGTTTTTTAAGCGCTAAATCACAACGCTACACAAACCGTAAGGCAAAACCTAGCATGTTTGGTATCGTAGGACTCGGTAAGGTTTCAGGAGTCCAATTTGATGAGTCTCGTGAAAATAAGTCGACCACACCCAAAGTTATAAGCATTTAAAAAAAGAAGATCACCACTAGGTGGCACTGTTTCGAAACTTCTCATGCTCCTTCAGGACATTGTGCTGATGACCCATACCATGTTTCGTAACAATCCGTTGATGCGTTCTGAAAATACAGCATTTTAGCACAAAATTCAAAATGGCCGACAGTCAAAATGGCTGAAATGGTAAAATTGGATATCAGTTGACTCGGCATGTTGCCCTGAATCTAACAAGACCAATTTTATGATTTTTGGACAAACTGTTTAGAAGTTATAAGCAAAAATAACAATTTTTCATATCTTCGGACCAGTAGGTGGCGCTGCGCCGAAACGCAGCATGTTGCCTCAGGTCATGCTTGTTATGACATGTACCAAGTTTGGTCTGAATAGGATAAGTCGTTGCCGAGATACAGCCTTACGACTGTTTTTGTAAGCACTACATAAAATTTGTTAGAGCGTTTATCGAAAACGGTTTGACGAATCAATTTGATTTGCATAACTTTTGGTCAGCACTGCCTGAGGATGATTTGGTTCAATTTTTGTGCGAATCGGACAAACCGTCTAGGACGAGTTCGAAAAAGTAGGTTTTTAAAAAAATTCAAAATGGCGGCCATATTTTTATGATGGAAAATGACTTCGTAGGGTGCAATGGAATCGGCATGAGCTCAGAAATTAGAGGAAAAAAGAATTTCGTTGATTGGCCATAGGGTTAAAAAGTTATTAACAAAATAAAAGTGAAATTTTGGACAGTTGGTGGCGCTAGAGGCAATGTCTTAGACACACCAAAATTGGTGTACTTAATGGTGGCACTGTCCTCTATCAGAATGTCAAACCAAAACAACTTTCCCGCATTCGGTTCTATGGGCTGCCATAGACTCCCAGTCGGAAGAATAATAATAATAAATATAGCTGCAAGCAGCAATTACGGGGCCAAGCACTCCAACGACAAATGTAGTAGCTAAGCATTGCATAAAGCATCACACCAAATACATTAATGAGCAATAACAGCAATTTTGGAATTATTGTATTTGAAATGGCAAAAAAAAAAAAAACACCAATACCACCTCTAGTAGCATGATTACTTGGTTTATCAAGCTTGACCAATAGGTGACACTGTTATAAAATCAATTTGGTGTACTCTGTGTGACTTTTCAATGACACACACAAAGTTTGGTGTCAATATGCCAAAGCATTCCAGGGATACAGCCTCAAGTGTCATTTTCTCATTGTGCCTCAAATTCGTCGATGTGGTATGCGAAAACGGTTTTGTCTATCGACTCAAAATCCATAACTTTGAATCAGTATAGCCTGAAGATCATTTGATTCGAATTTGGTGAAAATCGGACATACGGTTGATGAGGAGTTCGAAAAAGTATGTTTTCAACATAAATCAAAATGGCGGACCGGAAGTTCAGCTTACTGTGGTATATTTGGTATCTATGTTATCGGCATAAGCCAGGGAATATTTTGAGCCCAGTTTCCTTCAAATAGGCTATTGCATTAAAAAGTTATTAGCATTTTAAAAAGTGTAATTACTCATGGTTAATGAATGGTTTATTACTCTTGACCAATAGGTGGCGCTGTTACCAAATTTATGTGGCATGGTCAGTGTGAGGTGGCGATGACACATACAAAGTTTGGTGCAAATATGTCAAAGTGTTGCAGAGATACAGCCTCAAATGCATTTTGGCACCCTTCCAGCAAATTCGTTGATGCGCTAAATGAGAACCGTTACGTATATCGACACAAAATCCATAACTTTTTGCCAGCATGTTCTGAAGATGATGCACGTTAAATTTGGTGAAAATTGGGCTAACGGTCTAGGAGGAGTTCGAAAAAGTAGGTTTTCAACATTAAGCAAAATGGCGGACAGGAAGTAAGGCCAATTTTCACATTATTGGTATCAATACTCTCGGCATGACCCACAGAATATAGCGAGACCATTTTAATTTAAATAGACTAATTTATTCAAAAGTTATTAGCATTTATGTGATATTTCATTATAACTATTGGCCACAAGGTGGCGCTGCCACCAAACTTTTTGAGTACCTTCAGGGCATGGAGCCGAATATTTTTGTAATTATTTGCGAAACAATACGATGCTGCGTTCAAAAAATACAGCATTTTAAATCATAATTCAAAATGGCCGACGCCTAAAATGGCCGACACAGGAAAATTGGATATCATTTGACTCGACATGACTCACTGAATCTAAAGAGACCAGTTGTGTGATTTTTGGCCAAACCATTCAGTAGTTATAAGCCAAAATATGCATTTTTCATATCTCCTGACCACTAGGTGGCGTTGTGTCGAAACACTGCGGGTAGTCTCAGTTCATGCTTGTTATAACACACGCCAAGTTTGGTCTCAATATGACAAACCGTTGCCGGGATATAGCCTCACGTGCATGTTTGCGTGCTTTTTGTCAAATTTGTTTACGTGTCATTCGACAACAGTTGGACGAATCAACTTGAATTCCATAACTTTTTGCCAGCATGGTCTGAAGATGATCTGAGCCAATTTTCGTGGCAATCGGACTAACCGTCTAGGACGAGTTCGAAAAAGTAGGTTTTTCGAATAATTGAAAATAGCGAAAAAACTAAACCTTGCGATTTTTGAATTTTGGGGTTCATTCGACTTGGCATGAGCCAAGGATTCAGAGGAAAAAAGAATTTCCATTTTTTGGCTTACGGTTCAAAAGTTATTAGCATACAAACATTGAAAGTTTGGACAAGTGGTGGCGCTAGAGAGTAGGAGATAGAGACTTCAAATTTGCTATAGTTAATGTTGGGACTGTCCTCTATCAGTGTGCCAAATTATACAACTTTCCCGCAATCGGTTCTATGGGCTGCCATAGACTTGCGGCGGAAGAAGAAGAATAATAAATATAGCTGCAAGCAGCAATCACGGGGCCAAGCATTCCAGCGGCAACATCAGGAGCTAAGCAGACCAAATGCAACAATGAATAATGAAATTAATAATTGCATGATTGTAATTGAAATGGCTGAAAATCGTTAATAAAAGTTCCACAGCGAGGAGCTAAGCATGGCATGGAGCATCAGACCAAATGCAACGAGTAAGAAAAGCAATTATTGGAAGAGTGTAATTGAAACAGCCAGTAAAACTCCAGTAAAATGATGCATTATCATTTTTGGAAAATAGGTGGCGCTGTAATCAAATCGCTTTGTTGTGTTCTGTGGGAGGTGACAATGTTGTGGGCAATTTCTTTCAAAATACTTACAGACCTTTAGGGCAATGAGTCGAACATGCCCACCGAGTTTCGTTCCGATCGACTTCCATTAACCTTGTCAAATAGGTGCTTAAAGTTGTTTGGCCAATGGCGGCCATGTTTTTTAAGATAAGTGAAATTCCTCTTAGAGCACTTGTGCCACATTGGGCCATATCAATTTTCAAGTTGATTGGATCAACGGTTGCTTAGTTATAGCCATTTGATTTTTTTTCATCCTGTAGCGCCACCAAGTGGCAGATATGGAAAAAATAATAATAATTTGACTAAAGTTTTTGTTCATGCATATGAGTTCTGAGTTTGGTGAAGATATCTCATTTTGTTCCCGAGTTATAGCCTTTTTCGTAAAATTGGTCCACGAATTTGAATGTTTTGGGTCACCTGGTTTTTTGTTCAGTCTTGATCAAACCACTGCAAAAATATTCTCTGGACTCTCTAGATCAATAATTTTCAAAAATATGTTGCATTTTGTCCTTTGGTTAGCTATAAGAGGTCATTTAGGAAAGGGCCGTGGCCACATGTAAAGTAAAGCCTATAAAACTGAAACAAAAACTCAAAACTTTATGAAACTTGGTTATAACATGTGAAAGATGACCCACCAAGCATGCAAAGTTTCATTAAGATCAGAAAATAGCTGGTGCTATAACAGTTAAACAGGCCTAAAAAACAAAAGATTTCTGTAGTGAATGGCATTAAACTGCAAAAAAAAAAAGGGGTAATATAATCACACATGCATTAGATCTGTATTTTTTCTAAACAATCATGCAAAATTTAACAGAGATTAGGTAAAAAAGAACACTGTAATATTTATAAAGCTTCAAAACCCAGCGTTGAATAAAAAATTGCAATTATAACCACTAGATGTCACCGGAAGACCACTAATGAGCTCACTAAAGACTAAAACATTACAGTTTATGGGCTTGTTGAGGTATTCATCTAGAAAAAATGTATATTACTATTATTTAATATTACTGTTCAAGCATTTCAGATCACACTGAGTCAAAGTTTACCAATTTATTCATACAGATATATCTAATGTTTATAATTATGCCAGATTATGATTGCAATGAAACCTGAAAAATGACATAGAAGCCCATAAAAACAGAAGACTTGCAATAGGTTTTATCACCCATCATTTATTTTAATTATCTATATATATAACAAAATGTGTGCATCTGTGTGTGGGTTTAAGCATGCTTATTGAGTATTAATATACTAGTTTAAACATTTCATGTTTGTGTGTGTCTGTAATTCTGTTCTATTCTTTTACTGTCAGCCATATCTAGGTTATTTAAAATCAGTGCAGTACTATTATCTAGACTGTGAAATTATACATAAATTGCGTATGCTTCTTTGGAATGAAATTAAGACAACATATAACAGTTATAAAAGTTAAAGAGACAGTGTTGTATGATAAATTGCATTTACGACCACTAGATGTCACTGGAAGACCACTAATGGGCTCACTAAAGACTAAAACATTACAGTTCATTGTCTCGATGATTGATTCATCTAGAAAAATATATATTACTATTATTTAATATTACTGTTCAAGCATTTAAGATCACATTGAGTGAAAGTTCAACCATTTATTCATACATGTATATCAAATGTTTACTATTATGTCAGAATATGAATGCAATGAAACCTGAGATAGAAATGTAAGAAAAGAAGTATTTCTGTGAGTTGTGTGTCACCTATAATTTATTTCAAATATCTACATATAACAAAATGTGTGGGCATGTACTTCTCTCTGTGTGTGTGTGTGTGTGTGTGTGTGTGTGTGTGTGTGTGTGTGTGTAATCATGCTTATTGATTATTCATATAATAGTTGAACCATTTCATTTCTGTGTGTGAGTGTCTGTGATCCTATTCTCCATGTTAGACAATGGCACACACAAGTTTGGCTTAATTACAACAAAGCTTTGCAGAGATATAGCCTCAGACTCATTTTGTGAAGATGCCTGACATCTGAAGCAGCGCTGTACAAAAACGGTTTCGTCTATTGACACGAAATCCATAACTTTGTGTCAGCACGGTCTGAAGATGATCTGATTCAATTTTGGTGAAAATCAGACAAACGGTTGAGGATGAGTTTAAAAAAAAAGGTTTTCAACATGAATCAAAATGGCGGACAGGAAGTTTTGCTTAATATGACATAATTGGTATGTATGTTGTCGGCATGTCCCAAGGAACATTTTGAGACATGTTTCATGATAATAGGCTAATGCAATCAAAAGTTATTAGCATTATTGGACATGTAAAAATTAGCGGTTATTGATTGGTTTATTACTCTTGACCAATAGGTGGCGTTGTGACCAAAATGATGTGGCGTGGTCAATGTGATGTGACAATGTCACATATTAAGTTTTGTGTAAATATCTCCAACCTTTGCAGAGATACAGCCTCAGATGCAGTTTGGCATCTTTCCAGCAAATTCGTTGGTACGCTAATTGAAAACGGTTACGTGTATCGACACAAATTCCATAACTTTTTGCCAGCATGGTCTGAAGATGATCCAAATCAAATTTGGTGAAAATCTGAGCAACGGTCTAGGAGGAGTTCGAAAAAGTAGGTTTTCAACATGAATCAAAATGGCGGACAGGAAATTTTGCCAAAATTGACAAATGGGGTATCGGTGTTCTCGGCATGACCCAAGGAATCTATCAACATCAGCTTTGTTACAATAGGCTAATGTATGCAAAAGTTATTAGCATTTTTCGAAAAAATCGTTATAACTATTGACCACAAGGTGGCGCTGCCCCCAATTTTTTTGTGTACATTCAGGGCATGGAGCCGGACATTTTTGTAATTATTTGCGAAACGATACGGAACTTCATTCTTAAGATACAGCAATTTACAACTAAATTCAAAATGGCCGACGCCCAAAATGGCCGAGTTGGGAAAATTCGGTATCATTCGACTCGGAATGATGCACTGAATCTACAGACACCACTTTTGTGATTTTTGGCAAAACCGTTCAGAAGTTATGAGCAAAAACATGCATTTTTCATATCTCCTGACCACTAGGGGGCACAGCGCCGAAACACTGCAGGTAGTCCCAGGGAATGGTTGTTATAAGACCCACCAAGATTGGTCTCAATAGGCCAAACCGTTGCGGAGATATAGCCTCACGTTCACGTTTGCGTGCTTTTCGCAGAATTCGTTCATGAGCTATTCGGAAACGGTTTGAGAAATCAACTTGAATTCCATAACTTTTTGCCAGCATGGTCTGAAGATTATCTGATTCAATTTTCGTGACAATCGGTGCAACGGCCTAGGACGAGTTCGAAAAAGTAGGTTTTACGAACAATTGACGATAGCGAAAAAACTAAGCCTTGCGATTTTTGAATTTCGGTGTCCATTCGACTCGGCATGAGCCAAGGAATCACAGGAAAAAAGAATTTTCATTTTGTGGCTTACGGTTCAAGAGTTATTAGCATCAAGTTTTTGAAAGTTTAGACAATTGGTGGCGCTAGAGAGTTTGAGTTAGAGACTTCAAATTTGCTACGGTTAATGTTCAGACAGTCTTCTATTAGTGTGCCAAATTATACAACTTTCCCGCAATCGGTTCTATGGGCTACCATAGACTTGGGGTGGAAGAAGAGGAAGAATAAATATAGCTGCAAGCAGCAATAACGGGGCCAAGCACTACAGAAGCAAGCTTCAGACGAACTGCAGGAATGAGTAATTAAGAAAGTTTTAAGATTATTTTAGGCAAAATGGCTTGAAAACAATAAACACAACAACTAGTAATAGGATTTATTTGCTTATCACGTGTAACCAATAGGTGGCGCTGTTACCAAATTAGTTTGGAATGGTCAGTGTGAGGTGACGATGACACATACAAAGTTTGGTGCAAATATGTCAAAGCTTTGCGGAGATACAGCCTCAAATGCATTTTGGAACCCTTCCAGCAGCTTCGTTGATGCGCTAAATGAGAACAGTTTCGTATATCGAAACGAAATCCATAACATTTTGCCAGCATGGTCTGAAGATGATCCACGTCAAATTTGGTGAAAATCTGACTAACGGTCTAGGAGGAGTTCGAAAAAGTAAGTTTTCAACATTAATCAAAATGACGGACAGGAAGTTCAGCCAAATAAGGAAAACTTTGTATCTATGTTCTCGACTTGACCCAAGGAATCTACAAAGACCAGCGTCATGTCAATAGCCAGATTTATTCAAAAGTTATTAGCCTTTACGTAAATTGAGTTATAACTTTTGACCACTAGGTGGCGCTGTTTCAAAATATTTTGAATACCTTCAGGGGATGGTGTTGTTGGCACATTCTGAGTTTCGTAATATTACACCAATGCATTTGTTTAGTATAGCATTTTATTTCACAAAACTGTATTGAAGTCAATGAGAATTTCATGTTTTGTTCTATTTTAGCGCCACCAAGAGGCTCAGTCCCACCATTTTTTTTATGTGTGCTCAGAGTGAGCCCATACATATGTGTGTCAATTTTGGTGAAAATATCTCAATTCACTTCAGAGTTATAGACATTTATATGAAAAAGCACGTAAAAAATGACTGACTCTTGACTTTGATTGAATATTACTACCCCTTACTATCAATATTTTGGCATTTGGGCATTGGTGTATAGCTATCGACCTATGTTTCCGAACTTCTGACGGTGGTTTCGTCTCGATCAGACAAGCGGTTTCGAAGATATAGCCAAATGTTTTTTAAGCGCTAAATCACAACGCTACACAAACCGAAAGGCAAAACCTAGCATGTTTGGTATCATAGGACTCGGTAAGGTTTCAGGAGTCCAATTTGATGAGTCTCGTGAAAATAAGTCAACCACACCCAAAGTTATAAGCATTTAAAAATAGAAGATCACCACTAGGTGGCGCTGTTTCGAAACTTCTCATACTCCTTCAGGACATTGTGCTGATGACCCATACCATGTTTCGTAACAATCCGTTGATGTGTTCAGAAAATACAGCATTTTAGCACAAAATTCAAAATGGCCGACAGTCAAAATGGCCGAAATGGTCAAATTGGATATCAGTCGACTCGGCATGTTGCCCTGAATCTAACAAGACCAATGTTATGATTTTTGGACAAACTGTTCAGAAGTTATAAGCAAAAATAGCAGTTTTTCATATCTCCGGATCAGTAGGTGGCGCTGCGCCCAATCACAGCATGTTGCCTCAGGTCATGCTTGTTATGACATGTACCAAGTTTGGTCTGAATAGGATAAGTCGTTGCCGAGATACAGCCTTACGACTGTTTTTGTAAGCACTACATAAAATTTGTTAGAGCGTTTATCGAAAACGGTTTGACGAATCAATTGATTTGCATAACTTTTGGTCAGCACTGCCTGAGGATGATATGGTTTAATTTTCGTGTGAATCGGACAAACCGTCTAGGACGAGTTCGAAAAAGTAGGTTTTTAAAGAAATTCAAAATGGCGGTCATATTTCTATGACGGAAATGACTTCGTAGGGTGCAATCGAATCGGCATGAGCTCAGAAATCAGAAGAAAAAAGAATTTCGTTGATTGGCCTTAGGGTTAAAAAGTTATTAACAAAATTAAAGTGAAATTTTGGACAGTTGGTGGCGCTAGAGGGATTGACTTAGACACACCAAAATTGGTGTACTTAATGTTGGCACTGTCCTCTATCAGAATGTCAAACCATTACAACTTTCCCGCATTCGGTTCTATGGGCTGCCATAGACGCCCAGTCGGAAGAATAATATAATAATAAATATAGCTGCAAGCAGCAATAACGGGGCAAGCACTACAGAAGCAAGCTTCAGACGAACGGCAGGAATGAGTAATTAAGACAGTTTTAAGATTATTTTAGGTAAAATGGCTTGAAAACAATAAACACAACAACTAGTAATAGGATTTATTGGCTTATCACGTGTAACCAATAGGTGGCGCTGTTACCAAATTAGTTTGGAATGGTCAGTGTGAGGTGTCGATTACACATACAAAGTTTGGTGCAAATATGTTAAAGCTTTGCAGAGATACAGCCTCAAATGAATTTTGGCACCCTTCCAGCAGATTTGTTGATGCGCTAAAATGAGAACCGTTTCTTTAATTTTTAAATCCGTTAAATTTTTGCTAACATGGTCATAAGATGATCCACGTCAAATTTGGTGAAAATCTGACTAACGGTCTAGGAGGAGTTCGAAAAAGTAGGTTTTCAACATTAATCAAAATGGCGGACAGGAAGTTCAGCCAAATAAGGAAAACTTTGTATCTATGTTCTCGGCTTGACCCAAGGAACCTAAAAAGACCACCGTAATGTCAATAGCCAGATTTATTCAAAAGTTATTAGCCTTTATGTAAATTGAGTTATTACTTTTGACCACTAGGTGGCGCTGTTTCAAAATAATTTGAGTACCTTCAGGGGATGGTGTTGTTGGCACATTCTGAGTTTCGGAATATAACACCAATGCATTTGATTAGCATAGCCTTTTATTTCACATAAGTGTATTGAAGTCAATGGGAATTCATGTTTTGTTCTATTATAAGCGCCACCAAGAGGCTCAGTCCCACCATTTTTTTATGTGTCATCAGAGTGCGCCCATTTACATATGCGTGTCCAATTTTGGTGAAAATATCTCAATTCCACTTCAGAGTTATAGACATTTACATGAAAAAACCATAAAAATGACTGACTCTTGACTTTGATTGAATATTACTACCCCTTACTATCAATATTTTTGCATTAGGGCATTAATGTATAGCTATCGACCTATGTTTCAACTTCTGACGGTGGTTTCGTCTCGATCAGACAAGCGGTTTCGAAGATATAGCCAAAGTTTTTTAAGCGCTAAATCACAACGCTACACAAACCGTAAGGTGAAACCTAGCATGTTTGGTATCGTAGGACTCGGTAAAGGTTTCAAGAGTCCAATTTGATGAGTCTCGTGAAAATAAGTTGACCACACCCAAGAGTTATAAGCGTTTAAATAAAGAAGATCACCCACTAGGTGGCGCTGTTTCGAAACTTCTCACACTCCTTCAGGACATTGTGCTGATGACCCATACAAGTTTCGTAACAATCCGTTGATGCGGTCTAAAATACAGCATTTTAGCAAAAATTCAAATGGCCGACAGTCAAAATGGCCGAGCATGGTAAAATTGGATATATCAGTCGACTCAGCATGTTGCCCTGAATCTAACAAGACAATTTTATGATTTTTGGAGACAAACTGTTTAGAAGTTATAAGCAAAAATAGCAATTTTTCATATCTCCGGACCAGTAGGTGGCGCTGCGCCGAAACGCAGCAGCAAGTAGCCTCTCAAGGTCATGCTTGTTATGACATGTACCAGGTTTGGTCTGAATAGGAATAAATCGTTGCAGAGATCAGCCTTACGACTGTTTTTGTAAGCGTTACGTAAAATTT